>NC_061111.1:125277980-125299015 GCF_002878395.1 Capsicum annuum
TTTTTGCTTTGCTTTGAGGGTCTTTACAAAAAAAAAATTGAGACTATTCGTTAATTTTACATCTTGTATTTTATTTTTGTTTCGATTATATTAATCCATCGGCGTAACATTTCATGCGCAAAGATGAAGGTCTTGCAATTAATCCTAAATATTTATATACTAGTTCAACAATACTAACTATATTTGAGATGACAAAAGAACTTTGTTGCAAAAAAAGTGTACAAAGTTAAAGAAGGATATTTTTATAAACAAACACTTTTTTTATAGAAATTATGTAAGATATATTATTTTTTATACATCAAACCAAATAATGTATAAGAAATAATACATGCATAATTAATACAAGCATAACTAATACAAACATTACTAATGCAAGTATTATTAATACACTATATTTTACATTGTTCTTACGGAGTATAGCAAACGACCCCTTATTGTTCTAATTATCTTTTGCAAAAGTGATGTCGAAAGGTAGCAATGACTATTTAGCTAAATTATTTAAAGTGCTTTTATTAGTATTGTTTTGCCAATCTTAGTGCTTTTAAGTTTCAAATTAAACAAAAGAAAGGTACTAGTAAATTTTAATTTGGTAAAAATGTATTTTTGATATAGGTATTTTTAATTTTGAAAAAAAAATTTATTTTTTGTTTTTTCTTAAAAAATTTAAAACAATTTAACCATCTACTAAAAAAACATTTCATTTCTTCACCAAAAGTTAATCAAACACTTCCATTCTCTAAGAATTTTATTTTCTTAAAAAAATATTTTTATTTTTTCAAAAACTTGATCAACAGTTGCGAAAGGACAATCAGATTGTCACATGGGGTTCTATGGTTGGTCCCATTGAACTTTTTGTTGTTTAAATTTGTTCCTCGTAAAGTCACATCAAGTCAAACTTTAGGCGCCACAATCCACAAGTTTTGAAAGTGCAATCCAACCAGAAGGAAAAAAGAAGAAGAAAGAGATAGTCCAAAATGAATTGATTTAATTAGAGTTAGGTGTCTGCTTTCTGATTTATAATTAATTAGTTGTTTACTGATTCAACCTTTGATTGTTTGGTATTGCTCCTAACTTTTGTAGACGACTTCTTCTGGTAACAAGTATGGAGGACTTATGCCAAAGAAGAAGCCTTTGATTTCAAAGGCAAGTTCTATAGCACTGTTTTTCTGTTAAAATTTTATAGATATAAATATCTTTGCCTGGTAAAATTAATTTACAATCACTTATAATATTGTGGGTGTAGGACCATGAACGTGCCTTTTTTGATTCTGCAGACTGGGCTTTATGCAAGGTAAGTAACACTTATAAAGAAATAATTACACTCACTTTTTTAATTATTTTATTCTTTCTTCCTATTAATATACATAACATAGCAGATATATTAATAATATTCTGCGTATATGTTGGGATTTTTGTAATATGTTAGAAGAGAGTTGAGATTTTTTGTAATATTGAAAACATAAATTGTGTATTTGTGTAATTTTTAGATAAATTAATGGGCAAGTCACACACTTTAGTCGCAAGTCAAACATATAAAAATATATATTAGTTTGTGTTTAAAAAATATATTCTATGTATATAATGTATTTATATTAAAAATATGTATATTTACTGAATATTATTTTTGGTGAACTGCTATTTATGTGAATTTTTCTCGACATGAAACTCAATATCCTCTAAGCTTTTTGGGATATTGAATAGCAAAACCTTCTCATTTACTTTATTTATCTTCTGCTTTTTCATGGAAAAAGGAAAAGGATTTGTATCCAAAAAAACAAAAAAGAGAATTAATTTCCATAAGATATGAAAGCACACAATGATATCAAGATGCTATTAAACTTAGCTAACTTAGCGCAAGATTATGAAAATTCTACTCTGAATTTAAAGTTGGGTTTGTCAAAAAATCTTAGCCCAAAGCTGCTATCTTGGGTTTGATAGTAGGTCCAGTCTTAAAATTCACTTTAATTTCGTTTGCCTCTTTTTCCATTTCCCGATGAAATTTCCTTGGAATTATAAATAAGGATGAAAGGAAAATTGTGAACTAATTTATTGGTTAAATTGTTACCGTATTCTTCTGGATATTGAAAATTGGGAACTGATTATTATTTGTTTCTAATTTATTATGTTGGTGCTTTTCATATGGATACAGCAAGGTGCAGGTGTTGATCAAAAATCAACCGTGGCTATTGAAACATTGCGTCCCAAATTGCAGGTAATTGCAACTGTTGGATAAACTTTGTGAAGCAATTGTGTGTTTTTTCAAAATTATTATTATTGGTGTTGTTGTTGTTGTTATATATTATTGTTTCATAATTATGATCTTTGTTTACAAGTTGTTTAAAAGTGTGAAATATAATGAATTTATTATTTAAAATGAAACAGAGAACAGATCATCAGCAACTGCCTCCTCGAAGACCTGCTTGTACATCTTGATTCATATGTTGAACCTCTGCCACTTCAAAATGCTGATTTTGTTATGTTCTTTGCTGGCTAAGTAGATAATATCATAAATACTTGTATTTGTTTTATATTGTTTACTTAGATCCATTTTTCAATATGGGATTTGGATGTAATCACCAATTGTGCTTTTAAAACTCTCCTTGCGTGTATTATAATTTTTCCAGCCAGTTTTCATAGCCTCCAAATGTATTCCTCTTTTCATTGTTAATACTTATATAGTTATATTATTATTAATAATAATAAAAGATCAGAACCATTGTTGGGACGCCATGGGCCTAATTGGCAGGATAATATAGAGTATCTAAATTACCATTATAAATAGTATAAATAACATAAATATCAATCCTTTTGAAAGTAATTACAAAGCTTCACTGTTTTTCATTATTTTATTCTCTCTCTGTTAATATACATAACATAGCCGAAATATACATAGGACATAGTATTCTGTGTGTATGTTGAAATTTTTGTAATATGTTTAGGGAGTTGAAATTTTTTGTAATATTTGAAACATAAATTGTGTATTTGTGTAATTTTTAGTTATAAATATTGTTCAATATGTTCCTGGCATAAGTAATTTCATTATAAATATTGTTCAATGTGTTTCTAGCATAAGTTCTCAAATGTGTCTAACCAGACATAGGCTAGGAATAACACAAGAGGAACTTCATCCAAAATCATATTGTCAGATGTCGGGTTTTAAAGCAGTTTTAGAGAAAAGTTCAGGATTTTGGCGATTTCAATAATTTGGTTGTGTTTTTACAGTTGAGTGAGGACATGACCCTAGATAGGAAGATATGAAGGAAAAACATTAGGATAGAGGGTTAAGGGTGTGGTTGAGTTGTAGTCAGTAGGTAGGAGAATTGTGGTGTCCTTTGTTTGGTAATTTTTTGTGGATGTCGTATCTATGTTATTTTGTCATGTTCTATGCTTTTGATATTTTTGTATGCTGCCTTTTATACCCTCTTTTATCTTGAGCCGGGAGTTTATTGAAAACAGCCTCTCTACCTCGTTAGAGATAGTGGTATGAATTGCGTACAATCTATCATCTCTAGACCCCATTATGAGGGAATATACTGGGTTTGTTGTTGTTGTTGTTGGTTGCGCTTTTTATACAGTCAAGTCTATTTATTTTTCAGAGTTATTAGTTGTAGATTTAAATCCTTTATTGAGTATTTTTTTCAACATCTATCAGACTACTCGACTATTTCTGACGCTTACATTTATATAGTCACTAGGTAACATGTCCGTGCTTCGCGCGGTCTTATAACACATTTAAAATTATTGACCTCTCTTTTAATGAAAATAAAAACACTTATAAACAACATACATTTGAATTCATTTTTTTTCTCCATTTGAATTCATTTAACAATGTGAGTGTTAACAAAGATTTAGAAAGAAAAAAAATAGAGATTTAGAAATAGTATTAAATTAGATAGAACTCAAATTAAATTACATCCAGGGAGGTTACATTTTGCTATTGGTAATATTAATTTTTCGGCAGTACTTTGAACTTGTGATGTCAAGATCATCACCTTCCTCAAAGACGTTTAGATAAATATCTACAATCATATTTATATCGATGATCACAATAATCATTATCACATGCTTAATAAAATGAAGCACCCAAATTCCTTTAATCATATTCCTGAAAGTTCAAACTTTCCTCTAGATGGAAATTTATGTAGTTGATAGTAAAACTCTGACCAATTAGTGGTATTGGAGCATCAATTTGAAAATAAATCTTCTAATATTATCTCATAAAGACATTATATCTTGACCTGGTACAATTACCAATATAAGTATCATCGCATTGTACTATGAAGATTTAACCACACAGAAAATAGAAAGAAAATTTGTGTTTCTCTCTAATTTACTTTGATTTTTAGCATCGAAGAGGATGTGTAGCTATATAACGTTACTTTGACCAACTCTACCACTTTTCTCATGTTGAAGAAAACAAGGCCCTCTCTTCTACCTCTGTCACAACACGTCCATATGCATCACCTGCTATCGAACATTTAACAAACTCCATGGAGTTGCATGTTAAGGTGCCTATTTTATCAGAGAGTATAGTGTCAACCTGTCCAAGTTCCTCATTGAGATAAGATGTTCTTGCACGAGCTGGATTATCAGTTTCCTCGTAATACATCTCCATATCTTGATTGATGAATATGCTCTGTAAAACCTTCACAATTTCAATAGACACATATAACAAAATAGGAATCAAGTACCCATATAACATAAGGTTGTCCGGAAATGGAAAAATGCAGCCAGTGAAGCTCTTTTAGGATCATAAAATACACTTGTCTTGTCTGGTCGAAGATACCACCTCCTTAGTTTACCACCAGAAATGTCATTCTTAGTCTCAATCCCGAAAAAGATCGATCCAATGAAAGCTATTGTAATCACGGTACCAAAAAGAACATATATTATTCTATCCATCCTTTTCTCAATGCCACTCTTCTTAGAAGGAGGATCTGTAGAATTTTGCGTGACTTTTGTGTCATGACCAGTAAAAATGATCACACCATAAACATAATCAGTATTCCGTAGCTTCAAACCTCGCAGAAGTATCTGTTGCACTAAAAGAGGGTTCTGTTGTTTATCATAATACAGAGTTCCAATGAATGTATAAAGATTTTCATTTGGATCTTCACACTTGACAACAGCCTTACAATTTTGAAAAGAACTATCATCGTTCAAGGAGGATGTGATATTCAATGCATGCTTCACCTTAAGGTTAGTCACTCCATCAAGATTGAAGGTTTCAACATAACATATCCCATCCTCATAGCTTGATGAAAGTAATAGCAGATCCGCGGAGAAATATTCATCTTTAAACACCTTAATGAGATCACCAACTCGCAAAGTCTCTTGGAAAGTATTATTGTCAGTGTATACGTTTACTTTTTGGTTATTGGCCTCAATATCCTGAAAAAGATTGCATCAAAAGAACTAAAATTTTATAGAAAGTGTCACCACACATCTCTTTGTTTCTATTTTTTTATGAGTATTGTTGCCTAGACATATCATAAATATATGACAAGAATCTACTTAGCAAATTCTATCATCCTCATTGTGAAATCAACACTACCTCAAAGTCATTATCCTTAGTTGCTAACCATATTGGCCAAGTTACAACGCCTCCCTGCCTCTGAGGTAAGGTCTGCATACAATCTACCTTCCCCAGCCCCCACATTGTGGACTACATTTGTATGTTATTGAATTTTCACCCTAGTTAGAATTTATCGATGATTGGTGAATGGAAAATAACTAAAAAAAGTTGAGATTGTTTTGAAAAATCTGAAGCAGACATTATTTAGAGCTGCAAAAAGTACATTATCTATGTATGTAAAGTGATTTCATCTTATTGACTATCTGACTACCTTAATCGTCACATTCCCACGGAATATGCTATGTACAAGAACGTAGGCGTGGAGAATCATAGCCATCTAGATGCAATGATTCTAACGGTAAGATATTCTATATACGACAATCTGTATAACTACAAGATAGAATCATAGTCATGTCGAGTAAGAAGAAGCAGTTCTTACAAGTTGAATAGAGATTTCAAGGCCACGTGCAGTATCGATGTAAAGATGCCTCCCTAATATGTTGACTTGAACTCTAATGTATAAGATTAGTATTGTGGTCGCCCAAAGAGACAACACCATTCTGGTGAAATCTGGATGGGCACAAGATACAACATCATCAGCTAACAATTGTACATAAATATTTATAGCAAACTATACAGGTGCACATGTCCATACTTAAAATTTTGAGTCTGTTCCATAGCTCCAATTTCTCTACTGCAGTCAGAGAATTTGGCTCGCCTTTCCCTTTCACCAGCCTCTCCATCAAGTGCGTAAGGTCCAATTCTTCTTCTATTCGGCTACTTAAATATCACATTACATGGGGCAATGTCGTTGAATTAGCTATTGTCTGGATTTTCTCAAAATTTTCCTTGATCCTATAGATGAGACAAATAGCTCTGAGCATAATATAACTCTAACACTATACTTTTCTTTTCAGGAAAATAAACAATAAAGGAGAAAATCTTAACTGGGATCCAATGAGTTTCTCCTTTCTCTTCTCATTCGCGAGTTCCCTCTCAAGATCAGAGAGTCGCCGCCTGTGTCCTTCATACAGCATATACAAAAGGTAACCACTTCCAAGAACTCCAAATATAACATACACCTTCCTCTTATGCCTTCTCCAAAATTCCCTGACCCCAACCAAAAAACACAAAAACTATAAAAAAAAAAGTGAACGAAACAACAATATTACAGTTGCCTCTTCTCACATCTTATCATACAAAATAGGGAGAGGGTTCTTATTTTCAGCAACAACACTAAGTCACTAATAACTACATCCCGATGTAGTCCCACAAAGTGTAGTATGTGGAGGGTAGAGTATACGCAGACCTTACCTCTTCTAGCTCTAATGTAGAGAGGTTGTTTTCGATAGACCCTCAGCACAAGTAGACAGTCCAAAGCAGTCCCAATAAAGAAAGTAATAGCATTATAGAAACAACAAACTAACAACAATAGCAGGCAGCTAGTAACAGAACAGATCGAACAATTAAACCCACAGATTCAACATAACTGTTCTTTATCTACTTTCAATAAATTAAATTACACCAAAACAATAGCAATCGACTAATCTCATCATTGTTCTATCAAAGAAAAAGGACAAATATAATTCACATAATTGTTGTACAACAGTACAACAGTACAACTTTCTTAACTTCATCGACAGTGCTCATCATCACAAATCCGAATCCACGACTCCGATCAGTCTACCTATTGTAAATAACCTACAAAAAAATTAAATTCAGTGCCACAAATAATAAAGCTCTAATTTTTCAATCTTTTGTAAAAAATGATCAAAACTTGAGACATTATTACCTCAGCAATATCAACAACACCAGCATGTTGGAAAAGTTGAGTCAACCCTTCACCTATCTGCATCGTAAGGTAAATTCCCAACGAATAATTTCGCATTTTCAGGAGGTTCTTGATAGTCCTCCACTTCTGCTTCCGCTTCCGTCTTCGGCTTCATCACTCTTGCGTGAAAGATTGTAACATTTTAATTAATGGGACTGTCTTCCTAATAAATGTGTGTATTATCTTAATTTTTTCATCAAAAGAATGAGTAAAATAATTCCAAAAAAATGAGAAAAAAAGATAAATACAAATGTTGGCTTCTTACGTATGCCACATCAACATGGTCTTAATTCTCCTTTATATATATATAGATTGGATAATAGTAAAGTTATTAAAATGTGGTTTGTATCAACTAAGCTAGTCATGGGGGAAATTTTTATTATCAGTTCTGAATCCATTCCCTTTCTCTGTAAGGCTCATGAACTAGACCTATTTCCTTTTTTACACTAGTAATTTTCTTTTTTAAGTCCAACTAATGAGCCATAGATAGTACTCCTAAGGTAATCAAGAAAACGAATAATCAAAATCAAGAAGATATTAATATCTCAAAGAAACTTAATATAAATAAATAATATTCGGACTTCAACCATCATGCTTGTGCCAAAATCCTAGAACAAAGTAACTTAGCTACTCATGATTTGTAAAAGTATCCAAAAATTTATGGAAAGAAAAATAGTAAGACAAAATTAAGATTTATTGTAGATCCTGATTTATTGTATCTACTCATAATTTGCAAAGGTATCCAAGAATTTATGAGAAAAAAATTAGTAAGAAAATGGTATCCAAGCATTTATGGTAATTACAAAAGAAAGTAAAAAAATTAAGAAAATAAAATAAATCAGAATGAATAAGTCGTTTTCCCTAGCTACACGCTTAAAATAATATCTTACCCTATTTTCCCATAAAAACTAGTTTATAGAGTTTCTTATGCATAATAATAAAATAAAATCGTCTTCAACTTGGATTGGGGAAACAACGCCCTGCGCCACTAGTAAAATTAAGCCAATGGCGCATTAGGCAAAGCAAAATTTTGTATGCAAGTGAAATTTGTGTGACTACTACAAAGCAAGGTAGTGCCTCGAGAAGAAACATTACTGATTCAGAGAGCATGTCAAAATTATGCCACAGCTGCAAAGTAAGAAAATGGTGCAAGCGGTGTCTGCTTGGCCATCTTCTACTTCTTCCATGTTGCTTTACGACATTGATCATTTCTTGATTGTTGTTGATTCCTTCTTGATTCTTTTTCTATTGTTTGAGCTCCAATTCCTTCAAGGCATTGATGCACATAAAAATATATGAATATTGGCATAATTCGTAGATTTAAATGCAAAACAAGATAAATTGCTAAATGTTATGCAAAAAAATGACTAGCTTATACACATTTTTTCGAATATCAATCTCCTTGTGGAGAGGATATTGATAATATGGAAGTATCCTTACATGCAAATAAATTATTTGAAGAAAGAACTTTATTTAATGGCCTACACAAGAAAATTATTTCATGGATAGCAATAGCAGAATACATAGGTACACCAATTGCACTAAGATATGACAGTTCTAACCATCTTCATGAGATCGAAATTGATCTTTCTTTATTGTTAAATAATCTCACAATGATTGGGGTACAATTTACACTATGTTTGAATATTGGCTACCCATGGTATAGTATGGTATCGTTACTAATAGTATCATATTTGTTTTAATTGTTACTTAAAATATATCGTATAGTATGGTTTGATTTGATTCCATGATTAGGTAACTATGAAAAGTTCCATTTTATGAAATCACCAATTTGGTGGTGTCCCACTGTTTCTAATTTCTTTTAATAATTATGTCCTTGCTTAGTACTCCCTCCGTTTCAGAATAAGTGAATTGTTGGGGTATTTATTGGTGTTTCAAAATAAGTGAATCATTGAATCTTTTTTCAAATTTGCCCTTATGATTTGACAACCAATTAACTTTTGAAAATGATTACAAGGTCAACTTTTTTTTTTTGGGGTAAAATGAAAAGTTGTGTTAAATTTATGTCTTTAATGCTTTTTTCTTAATATGTGTGCCAAAATCCAACAATTCATTTATTATGAAATGGAGGAAGTAATACATAATCTTATTTATCCTTTATCCAAATCATGTTGTGTTTTCATATTTTTTACTTTTTGGTAATACTTTTTCTATGAAAGCATTATTTTGATCTTCTTCTAATGAAGTTCATTATTATGAAGTATATTTGTTTTGGCCAATTTTTAAATTATATTTATTAGAAATTTGCATGAATTTAACAACATAATATATTTAAATGCATAGCCTAAGATAAATTAGTAGAAATAAAATTGTTATAAGTTATTTTATTAGCAACTATTAATAAATTTAATATTCATAATAATTTTAGGTATTTTTCTAAACTTACTAGTTACGATACAATCAAATCAAATAATAAATACGTTATTAAATAGCAGCAAAATATACAGTCTATCCAAACATTATATTTACAATACAATAAAGTAAAATACTCCTTCTGTCCCATTTTATGTGTCACTATTTTTTTTGTCCGTTCTAAAAAGAATGTCACCTTACCTTATTTGGTAATTATTTAAAGATGCAATTCCACTTTTACTCTTATTGATCCCACTTAATTAAAGATAGTAGCATTACATTTTTTAATAAAGGATAATTTGGTAAATATCACCAAGTCTTTCCTTATTTCTTAAACTCCCTACAAGGTCAAACCATGATACATAAAATGGAACGGAGCGAGTACGATAGCATACAATATCATATATTATAAAACTGTGAATATACACCATCCAAACAAATTGTTAATGGAAAAGCTTTAAAACCTCTTCAATTTTTCAAGAATTTTCATTTAACCCTTGTCGTCTTACTCGATGTGAGACTCATTCACTATACACAATTATGTTTTCAATATATTGCTAGACTGAAATAAACATCTCATTACATCCACCATAGGAGAGTACATCACCATACAATAATATTAAAACTTTTATGAAAAACTTTTATCTCTCAAGGCATAGGCCGTACTTTATATCTTATGCTTCTAATTTTCGAACAATAACCCATTTCTACCTCACAGACATTATACCTTAGTTTTGAATAATAAGTTCAAAACATCATTTTTTTTAAGTGAAATAAAATATACTTGAATTGCATATTTTATTTAGCCAATCATTTATCTGTCCAAACAATTTAACATATTTAAAATCAAGATACTCATTACTATTTATAATGTTGAGCGCTACATTATATTAAAGATACCATCAACAGTTAATTTGATATTGATTCTGATGACATAATTTATTGAGATCTCTTTATATTCATTATTTTTTAGGTACTTGAACCTTTTTCAAGATTTCATGAAGTATTATGTCATGATGTTCTTTTAAAGCAGTTACTCATTATCATGACCATCTTTATCAAGCTTCAAATGTGTCATAGAATCTACCTATTAAGAATCTTTTATTGGAGCATTAACAATTGCATTATAACATAGTGTCATCAATTAAATTTAACAAGTGACTTGAATTATCTTTTGAACGAGGAGCAAATCAATGAAATTCATTACATATACATTTTATAATGATCCATTTCATTATTAGCGAATTTATCTATGGTAAAGGCATTAAATTTTTTATTTTTACTTCTCCAATATGAATTTGAGTCTAAAATAATAAATATTTTATTTAATGCACCACCTCAAGCTTTTAGGCTAAGATTTAAGCATTTTGATGTGTGCAGATAGACCCGAACTTGATGAAATTTATTTATTCATGAGTCTTAAGATAAATTTTTTAGTGTGGAAGGACATTAGTTATGAACCAAGGTTCTACAAAACTCCCAACATAAATTAAGTTGGAACTGTCCGTATAGATTGAATTTTGAACTAAGTTTAAACTAGAGTGAACTGAAAAGAAGCACTCCTCCTAGAATATGAAGAGTTATGAGGTGACCTTCGGGTAATTTATATGCCTATTATTATCGAGTTTCAGATCTTAAACTCACAATCTTCATTTCAGAATCCCGGAGAGGCTATTTTCCAAGGTCTAATGTGAAAATTCTTTGCTGAGGTAAGATTTTACTCCTCTTTAACATTAATTAATATGTTCTTCTTCTAGAATTATTAGAATGAGTTTGAATGATGGAGTTGTGGTTAGAACCCTAGGTTTGTGAAATTATTGAAAAAAAACCCATGAGTATGTGTAATATCGCCTAGAATTGCTTTTAGATTGTAAACTAATACTTTATAACATGTATTTGTAATTCTAAGACAAGAATTTTTATGGTTGAGTACCTTGAATTTAATAAAAATGAGATCTTTAGATTTAAAACTTCATTAGCGGAGATAATATGAGCATAGTAGAACTAGCTAATGATTAATTGACTGTTGGGTAATATTATAAACCGTAAGGATAGAATAAGTGGGTTTAAATTTCTAAAATTATTTATATAAAGAGTAATTAATTAATTACTCTTATAATTACGTGTTAATTAGAACATTAAGCATTGTAATGCATGAAGGAAGAGAGAGAGCATATATGAAATAAATTAATTGTTTCATGATCTTTGATTAAAGTAGGTTATGATTTATGAGTAGTAGACTCGGATTAGCTAAACGTTTACACTATGTAGAATTGATAGGAGAATGCATAGTTAGGCCTTCATACATAATATTTGAGTGTATAAAATATAAAATTAATAATATAAAGATCTAATATGTTTGTAATATGCTTTATATATGAATCCTTTGAGGTGTGTGTAATGACCCAAATTGTCATTATGCTGAAATAGGAAGTAAAACCTTAACCTAATTCTTTCCTAAACCAAAATGAAGAAATTCAAGGTTAACCTAGTTTTTGGTGTAGTTTTTGAGTGTATGATGGTTTAGGAGAATCTGATAGTTATTGGAGTGTTGATAAGTGATTTTGAATGGATTTTGTATTAGAGGACGAATTTAAGAAGACGTACAAACTTCGTGTGGATAGATGGGTTAGTAGAACTCCAATTGTAATGATTACCACAAAAGGATCAGTTGTAATACCAAAAATTTTAAAATGTATTATGAAATAGTCAAAATAGAAAATTCATCCGGAGCTACTAGTTTGGTGTCACTGCAACGATAAAAATATCACTACAGTGCCATTGTTGTAGTGGTAGAAATGTCACCTCAATGATAGAGCCTTTGGGCCTAGGTGTTGTTGCAATGAAAAATCCTTCGTTGTAGTAATAACATTGTCGTTGTAGTGATGAAAACAAAAAAGAAAAATTAGTTGTAGTAAAAAAAAACTAACATTTTTCATTCTTATTATTTAGAAACTCACCTCAAGGCTAGGAGAAGGCAATTTTATACTAGTTTGGAGGGGCGATGCATCTTTGAGTAAGATTCTTACTCTTCAAACTTAAATCCACTCTCTTGTATTCTTAGAGTTGCAAGAATCATCACCTTAGTTGAAATTTTCGGTTAGTCCTTGGTTATGATTTTGTGAAACTAGAAGAAAATGATGACATTTTTAGTAGTTGTTGATCCTAAGGTATTACAAGACACTTCTCATGATAAAATTCTTTCTTGTAAGTTAAAATATGAAGAATTCAAGAGGTTAAAGGATAAAAAATCCTGGAATGATTAATCGGGTGAATTTTATAGGCTGAAGTTGATGGGTAAGAGTTTATAATGCTTAAAACTGTGTATTGTTGTGTTGAAACATATGTATTTATTAATTATAGATCAATAAAGGGTAGAAATCAAAAGAAAAGTCAAAATGGTGGCCACATAGTGTTTTGAGAAAGGAATTGAGGTAGGCTAATGATTTAAATGTAGTGTAAACTTAATTTGACTCAGAACTTACATGTAAGTTGAATGCATGTTATTAGATTTCAGGCATTACTTGTGATTATTGAATGTATCATGCATTGAGCAGTGAATTTGAGATGATATTGAGTTGTATTTTGATCGGTTGTCGCATTGATACTATTATTTGGATCGAGTGTCACGCTGACACTGTTATTGAATTGTGTACCATGATAGTGCTGGTATATGAACTGAGCTCATCCCCTACAATTCATAGTTGAGGTTCCCTGCTGACCCTATTATATATATATACATCTTGCATGCATGCAATTATTATTTCATTTGCGCATATATTGTGATGACCATTATTGAAAGACTTTGCCTAAGTGTAAATGATTTACTTGTTTACTTGTATTCTCGTTGAAAGGAAGTGTTATGATTGTACATTTGCTTGTCAATTGATTGTGAGTTGTGCTTCTTACTTGCATTTTACTTGCTTATTTGTGTGGTTTGAGTTGAGTTGATCGATGATGCCTACTAATACTTAGTTGTTGTACTAAAACTACTTGTACTCTTTTTTTATTGAGCGTAGAGTGTATTTCACCATTTGAGATGAGACATCAGTTCTATTTTGTCTAGATAGCCATGGGACCATGTTTGTTTTGTTCATGTCCTTTGTCTCGGGATAGTGACATCTATTTTTATTTCATCTTCTGGATAATATTTTAGACCTTGTTTCTGATAATTTAAAGTTCTTGTATGTGAATTTTGGGTTTTGGGGGTTGTAATAATTAAAGATATTTCCACACTCTCATTTCTTTTTGGTATTAAATAAGTTGTTACTAAAATTATTTTGCTAAGTATTGTGTTTAGTAAGTTAGGTAATAAAATTTGATGAAAGTGATTTGTGAAAGTCTTTTGGTAATTAGTTAAGGGTTTGATTAGATAGTTCTCCCACTCATGATGGTTGGGTCATGACAGTGTGATATGTATTTATATGACTTTCATGATGTGTAATAAAATGCAATTTGGCGTTAATAATATAATGGTAATCCATTGGCATAGGGTGTGTTTTGACTTACATGTTCTTCGTGTGGTAAATGAATCTAGCCTATTGAGTATGAGTTTGATTATAAGGTTTTCAAAATGACTTGGATAGATATTATGGTATAACCTATTGTATGTGTATATTGACGGTGGTTTAATAGTGGTATAAGATTAAGATGGGAGTTAAAGAGTTAATAGTACCACATCTAGGAATGAATTGTTAGACATATGGAAGAACACATATATGTATATATTTATAAAATTTTATCTTGTAATACCCCAAGTTTTTTATCTCTAAACTTACCACGAGGTAGACTACTAAATTAGCTTTCCAATGCCACTATTCTCTCCTTAATTTAAAATTGTGGCAAAAAGTTATGACAAGTTGACTGAGGCACTGTCAAACTGCCAATGGTAATGGCTCAGGCAATGACCCGCTACCTGACGTAACGAGTTATGGACTAGACTCATTGCCATGTTAGTAGATAATCAAGAAATTCAAGCCGTTGATAATGACTCAACCCTACGACTCGTTATCTATGACAAGGAGTCATTAGGTTGACCCGTTGTCACAATAGAAGAAAACCAGGAAATCAAGTCCCAAACCATGACTCTTCCTAATGACTCATTATCAAACCTAACGATTCATCATGAGGGAAGTCATTTTCATAACATTTAAGGCTTAAGACTCAGGTCCTCAGATCATAACTCAGGCCACGACTCACAACCTAACATAATGAGTCCTTATGTGAGCGGTGATGGCTGTTTTTTAGAAATTTCTACACAATTTTAAAAGGGACTTTTTGGTCAATTCTCATTTCTATAAACCCAAAACCACATCGTTTGGGCCCTCCAACATCAGTTATTGTGTGTTAAATTTACCCTAACACCTCTTAAACTCAAAATACATTAACACTTAGTAAAAGGGGCAACCATTCTTCTCCCAAAGCCAAATTAGGGTTCTTCCATCTCAAGTCCAAGTTCTCAGAAGTTCTTCAGGCAATTCACCTCCAGGTATATGGGTATTCAATGAGAATATCCTTTCATAATCATGCCCAAATAATGATTTTGTTTATGAATTTTATGATCTTCATAAACTAGGGCTTTACCCAAATTGTTACTCCAAGCTTAAATTCAATTACCCATGATATATTTATCACTCATAAGTATGTTTTAATTATTATTCATCGTTTATTAAGCCCATATCATATCATTCACGCTATTCTCAAATCCAAGCATGTTTTATATGAGATTAGTTAAGATTTCAAGCATATGATCAAGCTATATAAGTTTTTCCTAATTTCTTTAGTTTATTTTATAATTAAACCATGAATACATGTTTTTTGATAAGAATAAAATATTTCCATGTTTAAAATCATGAATTTCCTTATTATGAAAAGTTGTTGAGTTTTTGGGCTAAGACTGTGAATTTTTTCATAGTGTCAGCTAATATTATCATAAACAGAGCTGGTGGGTTGTGAACACTTGATACCTAGGATTCATTCATATATCAATTTATGTCTTGAGTACTTCAGATTATCCACTGTGGATATTTTTAGAATGTAATTATGATGAGTTATACAATTTTTAGTGTCATTCAGTCGGGAGTATTTTTAGCACCGAGTGAGTGCAAGTATGAAGGCTCACATGCCAGTTGAAGACTGAGACCTTTAGTAGAAGTCCCTAAGTTCTAGAACTACACCACCGCCATATATTATGAGGGGTCTCACGCCAGTTGAGGACTAACACCCTAGTCCTTTAGGACATTAGTTTAGTGGATCCATGCTACCTAGGGTTGGTGCCTTTGGTAAGGTACTAGTACCCTTTCAACTGGGGTTACAAGTTGGAACCCGATTTGCTCAGATTGAGGTATGTCAGTTATTGTTAGTTTACAAAGTTCCCAATTCATGTTTCAATTTATGTTCAGTTTAGGTTTACTTGATCGAGTATTCAGTTATTTAGTTGTTTTATTTATCCAACACGTGTTTATACTTAGTATTGTATTTAGTTTACATGATCATGAATTCATGTTCAATTTATATCAATTAGTTTCTCATCTCGCATACTCAGTACATTCATAGTACTAATCGTATACTTCTTTGCATTATATTATCTCATAATATAGGTTCGAACGCTCAGTACCAGGATCGCTCTTTTTACGTCTTGGTATCACTCAGCTACAACTTTTGGTGAGTTATCATCATTCGAGGACTAGTTACCAGTGGTTTATATTCTTGTCAGTTTATTTAATTTTGGTCAGTTTGAGTTAGTTGGGGGCTAGTCCCAATAAGTCTTACAGGTTTAGTAGCTTTCAGACATATGTCTAGATTTTCAGCATGTTGTTTTGTCAGGAAGATTTATTTCTAGTGTTATTGATATTTAGTAGTTTCTTTATTGGTATTACCACCCACTATTTAAATTTAGCTTTCGCCTAATATTTTATTATCTCTTTAGTACTTTAGTGATGTGCCAGCCGTAAGTTAGCTTGGGATCACTTATGACTCTAAGCACTGTGTTACGACTAGGGGATAATCTCGGGTCGTGACAAACTTAATATCAGAGCAGTAAGTTTAAAGTGTCCTAGGGTGTCTGAAAGCCGTATTAAGTAGAGTCTTGTTCATCGGTGTGAAGTATACCACACTTATGAGCGAGAGGCTACAAAATATTTTAGAAAGGTCTCACTTCTTTTACGATTTATTCCATGCGATAGAGTGTGAACTATATTAAAATCTATTTTCTAACTCTTCCTCTATCCATTTACAGATAATTCCTCCTAAAAGAAATAACGGAAGAAAGAATGGGAACCAACAAGCACCACCACTAGTTCCTGAAGACCCTCTAAATGAGCAGGTCTCTTATGTTGAGTTCAGGGATGCTTTAATAGAACTTGTCCAATCTATGGCTGATCAAAATAACCAGCAAGATTTTTTCCTAACCAACCTAGCAGTGAATACGACGGCAACTAGAATCTGGTACTTCACTTGGATAAATCTGCCAATATTCTTTGGGTCTAAATTTGAGGAGGATCCATAGGAATTCTTAGACAGTGTTAAGAAGGTGACTAATATCATGGGTTTTACTTATACTAAGAGAGCCAACCTGGCTTCTTAACAATTATAAGGAGTGGATCACAGTTGGTTTAAGCAGTGGGAGGAACATAGAGGTTCAGATGAAGGTCAAGTAGAGTGGGATGAGTTTGCTACTGCATTTCTGGATAAGTTCTTTCCACTTGGATTGAGCGAAGTGGAGAACCTAGCTTGAAATAGGACAATATGATTGTTAAGGAATATTCACTCAAGTTTACTCAGTTAGCAAGGTATGCTCTGACTATGGTGGCTGATTTTACGGCTCGGATGAGTAAGTTTGTGCCTATTGTTTCTAAGGATATGGTCAATAAATGCAGGATGAACATATTGGTTAAGGAGATTAACATATCCATCTTGATTATACATGCTCAAATAACTGAGAAGGAGAAGGCCAAAGAGAAGAAAATGGAGAACATAAATAAGAGAGCCAGAACTGGCAGCTTTAAATTCTTGCAGCTTACGTATAATGGTGGAAATTTCTCTTAATTCAACCATAAACCTTCAACTTAAGCCCCATATTTTTCTAGTATTTAAGTTCCTAATTTTAGATAGGATACTCGTGATAGAGCTCCAGGCTCTAAGTTCCAAGGTAGTGTGAATAGTGGTCGCACCAATCCAGTGTGCAAGAAGTGTGGTAGGAACTACAAGGGTAAGTGCATGGCTAGTAGTGATGCTTGTTTTAGGTGTGGTAAGTCTGGCCACAGAGTGGGAGATTGCCCAGTGAATGTATAGAGGAGTAAAAATGTTCTTTAGTAGAGTTATTCTAAATCATCAGCAGTTCCAGCAGGACATCTGAGTCAGCAGGGTGCCACCTCTAGTGAATTGGTGGATAGCGTCAGAATAGGCTTTATGCCTTTCAAACTCGATAGGATCAAGAGGGTTCTCTTGATGTGGTTAGTGTTAATTTTTATAAGTTTTTCACCTTTACATATATGTATTGTTAAATTCCATAGCCATACTTTCTTTTGTGACTCCTTGTATAGCAGTAAATTTTGGTGTCAAGCCTAAAATTCTTGTAGAACCCTTCTTAGTTTCTACTCTAGTCGGTAGTTCAATCATAGCCAGACGGGTATATAGAAATTGCCCAGTCATAATATCCCAGAAAGTCATTTCAGATGATCTTGTGGAGTTAGACATAACCAATTTCGATGTCATTATTGTCATGGATTGACTCTACTCTTGCTATACCTCAATCGATTGTAAAAATAGAATAGTCCAATTCAATTTCAACTAATTTGAGACTTTGAGTTCTTTTCTTCATTATTGTGAGATTAATTCTATGATTTCTTTATCAAACTCAATGGATTGTTTTGCAATTATGAACGACTAATTCTCTTAACTAGGATTGTGGGAACCCTGCCAGAATAATAAAGTAGGGGAAGTGTGATGTTTAGCTAGATCATCATTTACCCGTGTATTATGATCTTCTTCAGTAGAATTACTTTCTTAAAGGTGGCCAACTCTAATGTCTTGTTTGTCTTGACTATCATCTTCATAAAAGAGTTTGAGATTGGGAAAAAGGGATTAAAATAGTGATTCAAGGCTATCAACCCTCTAATCTAATAACTGAGACCTTCAAGGTGATAGTTAAACTGTGATCAAATAAAAGGGTTAGTAAGGCGACACCTTGAGACTTACAAAGTAAAGGGTATGATTTACCTACGAGTCCATAAGATAGTCGGTAGTACCTAGCTTGTTATATTTTGCATATGTGATAGGGAGATAGTTGGACCGAGCATGGATACCGACGGAGTTAAGGAGCCAAGGGAAACACAGTCTTAGTATTCGTTTCAGATTGTTTACAGCGACCACATTGTACCTTCAAGGAGGGTATAGTTTGGGCGTTATCAATATGTTGCGATATTATTGAATATTGTGAGACAAACCCATAAAGGTTGATTTTTATGAAATTGGTAAAATTCAAGAAGTATAACAACGAGGATATTTGAATAAGGATGGTATAACAGTTAGTGTAGTATAAGGGTGGAAAACACTAGTTGTATTGGTTATTTAGTAAATGGACTAAGCTAGTCTGCTATAGGTCAAGGCTAATGGGTATTTATAAGACCCTTAACATATATGTACATGGTGTTTGTGAGTTTGATGGTTCCATGAGTGAATCGAGTTATATTGTGGTTGTTATTTTTGTTCCATGAGTGATTTGAGTTATATTGTTGTTGTTAGTAGGATCCATGAGTGGTCCAAGATATTAATATACTTGAACTATGTTAATATTATTGAAGTTTAATAAAGACATAATAGTGTCACAACCTAATTTCTCAGGCCATGATGGCATTTACTTAATCTACTGGTAGGTAAGCCAACCGTAGTCCGGAACTACTAGTAATGGACTACCAATAGAAATGAAGGAAAAACGTGGAATAAATGAAATAAAATACTAAATAATATATATATATATATGTATATATACACACACACATATATATATCACAATCCCAGAACCTGATGGAAACAATAAAAGAGCTTCTAATATAATAATAATATTATAAAATAAAGTACTAAATGAATATATAGGTACAACCCATCACTGAATACGACATAGAGATTAGTTTAATAAGTGAGAATACAAATACTCCAAATGCCAGGAGCTCACTGTAACACCCTGCATTTTTGGGCTAGACTTTGAACCGATGTTCCTACATGTATAGACTCAAATCCCATGATTTATATTTGAATAATTGTATCATGATCTTTATCCTAGTATGTGAAGAGCTTATGAGATTAAAAATATTTATAGAAATCACTTAGAGCAAAGTTGAGGTAACAACCTTTCATTCGGCTAAATTTTTGTATTCGATTCTACAAGGGTCAACTTTGAATGTGTATAAATTTTTATATATGTGGAATTTTCCAGATCAATAGCCACTGAATTGTAGATAATTGAATTATCTTTCCAATGATTCCAACTTTGCCTTAATCCGATACCCGAGCTAAAAGTTATGACCCTTTTTGTGAGAAACAGTTAGCCTCCACAATAGGCCCACGATGCATTGGTCTCCCCCTGGAGTAAGGGTCATGCTGAGAAGGTTATTCCCCCACTATTTCAGCTTCCTATGGGCCAAGGGGTATTTTGGTCCTTTCATTTCAATCCCAATCATCCAAAACACGAACTACAACTCCCGAAAGGGCATTTTTTTGCCGATTATCCTCAAAACAACTCACTAAAAACCCTTCCCTTTTTGCAAGAACAAATTTCAAGCTTTACCTCTCAAGAACACAAAGATTTAAGTCCCGATTTCAAAATTTCTCTAATAATCCGTTCAATTAAGTGATGTGGGGTTTATGAACAAGGGTACCTTTTCACCCTTGTGCCCAAAGTGCTGGTTTTAAGATTTAATTTATTTGTTTTAAATTAGGATTCATACCCAAATTGCTATATTCTTGAAGTATGTTATTACCATGATATTGAAAGCTTTAAGTACATCAAGAATTGCCCATATTCATGTTTTACATGTAAGATTCATATTATGATTTCTATTTTATCAACTTGACTCGATATTGTTGGAAGATTTTAATGTGATTATTGAGCATCAAGTTTTGTTATGAATTTCCATGAATTTAAAGCATGAATTTTAATCCCTAAGTTAAAGTATTGAGTTTACAAGAAGATTATGCTTTTAAGCTCCATTGACAATTTTATATCATGATTTAAAGTAAAGATTGATCTTTTGATCT
>NC_061111.1:125302015-125338233 GCF_002878395.1 Capsicum annuum
AATCCAAAAGACATAACCAAAAACTCAAAGTGCCTATACCGAGTACAAAAAGTAGTCTTAAGGATATTTACCTCCCTAATCTTTAACTAATGATACCCGGATCGAAGATCGATCTTAGAGAAAAATTTTGCACATTGAAGATGATTAAAGAGATCATCAATTTTTAGAAGGGGATACTTATTCTTTACCGTCACCTTACTGAATTATCGGTAATCAATACACATTTGAAGGGAACCATCCTTATTACGCCTGAATAGAACCGGTGCCCCCTATGGGGACGTACTAGGTTGGATGAAACCCTTGTTTAAAAGATCCCTTAGTTGATCCTTAAGCTCTTTCAACTAAATTGGAGTCATTCTATATGGGGTAATAGAAATAAGACGAGTGTCTGGAACAAGATTAATACCAAAATCAATCTCCCTTTTAGGAGGGACACCAGGAAGGCCTTCAGGAAATACTTTAGAAAACTCATTTACCACAGAAACAAAATGTAAGAAAGGACCCTCCAGGTTAAAATCCTCAACCCGAACCATAAGATAGAGACAACCTTTGGAAATTGACTTCCGAGATCTAAGATATGATATAAAGAAGCTAGCACGAGTGCAACCAGTTTATTCCTAGAATAGCATCAAAGTCAACCATGTCTAACTCTATCAAATCTACTAGAGTTTCTCTACTACCAACAGATACCACACAACCCCTATAGACTCTTCTGACAACCACGAAGTCTCCCACTAGGGTAGAAATAGAAAAAGGGTTCGACAGACACTTAGGACCTTGTCCGAGTTAGAAGTAGCACCCTTTGATGTAAGAGCTAATGAAGAGGCAACAAGGACCTTGTTTTTCCCAAAAGCAACTCTAGAGGGACAATCTCGCTGCATATGCCCAATCTGACCACACATAAAACATTGATTCCTCCTCTTCTCGCACTAACCACGATGATGCTGACCATAAAATTTGCAAGGAGGGTAGGATGGTACTAACTGGGCCCTACTAGCCTGAGGTTGGGCACCCTGTCCCCTAGAAGCATCATCATCCTAGAAACGTCGATCACCAAATGGCTTTAGGTAGGGAGCACTAACTATTGAATAGGAGTTAGGACTCCCTCAACTATTCTTCTTAAACCACTTACCACTATGTTGTTGACCTCCACCCTATTCTGAATATCAAAATTTCTTACTCTGCCTCTCACCAATCTCAGTTTGCTCCTCTTCGACCTGTCACCTATACACAACTAATCTGGAGATGTTTATGTCTTTGTTCAAAAAGGCAAGCTTACTCTCAAGAATTAACTCATGAGATAATCCCAAATCAAACTTTCTCATTCGGGCACGCATATTAGATACTAGCTTAAGAGCATACCGGGGCAACTAATGGAATTTCAAAGCATTCTCCTTGAGTGTCATTCTTTCTTGCTTCAAATTAACAAATTCCTCTGCTTTTGCCCTCCTCAACTCCTGAGAAAAGAAGCAATCCAGAAATGTACTAGAGAAATCATCCCATAAGGCAAAACTAGCATCCTCGTCTCTCAACTGTTCCTACTCTTCGTACCACAGGTACGCCACACCTTTCAATTGATAGGCAATAAACTCTACACCTTCAACCTTCAAAGCATGCATAAACTGAAAGATCTTCTCCATCTCATCAATAGAACTTTGTGGATCCTTCTCAGTATTTATACCAGTAAACATTGGAGTATGCAACCTCATAAATTGGCCAACTCTAGTGGCCTCAGACGAACCCATAGCAACACCAACAGAACTGACTATTATGACTGAGACGTAACCAACTAAGTCAATAGGTCAATGGAGTGATAAAACTTAGCCTTAGAAACCTCCCGGGGAGGCGACTAAGTATGAGTGCCACCTTCAAGAGTATAATCAGTGGATACAGGTGGAAATCCATGAGAACAGTCTGATGTGGCAACTCTTGATCAGTTTTGGACCCAGAAGTTGGATGAAATTCATGCACATTATCCTCAGACGAGGATATAAGAGTTCACACAGATATCATATCTTCTTGGAGGCATGATCTGAAAGATGAGCAAACGAAAATTAGAAGGATTCAAGACCTTAGACTCTATAGCCTTGAATTAAGACAACAAGAAACAAAAATATTCCTAAATATCTTATAACCTCTCTCTTATAAGCGCGCTACACACCCATAAAAGAGACTCTACTTAACATAGCTTTGTGGATACCTGATTGACCATGAACCTAGGATCTGATATCAACTTTATCATAACTAGAATAAGAGGTTGGACGTGATGGGTATCCCAAGTCCGACATAAACTGGAGATCACCCCTTCACCTAACCTAGTCAACATAACAACCTCAAGTGTCGGATGAATTCCGAACACATAACAAGATAGTGTAAGCAAAGACTAATATTAATTCATAAAATGTCTAACCAAAACACCAGTAATCAGATAATCGTCCATCACCGAACCAATCCACCAACAATGTACCCAAGTCCACGGTAATCTAACAAAGCCTCTATAAAACTAAAATTAATAACATGTCGGGATATGCCCCCGACATTAGCCAAAAATAAAGGCTAAACAAAGTCTGAGACATAGAATGTAAAGACCATGAAATAAAGCCTTTCGATGTATGAAATCTCACCACTTCAATGTCAACTCACGAACTAACTCGAACACCTGATCACTGCGCAAGAAAAGTAGCATTGCATGGGGATACAGTGTTCGGAGATGGTTAGCAGTCAGAGTGCTAGCATGTAACTCATAAATAGAGGATAACATAATGACATCATTCAAACCAAATCGAACAACCATATGCATTTCACATTTACACACATATATATCATGTCGGGATAGGGAATAAGGCTTAGCATAAACTTTAAAAACCTTAACTCGGGCTGTGTAGCATAACCTTCATATAATAAGGCACCCATAAGCTATATGATCCCAGCTCTCCCCTAGCTAAAAGGTCTCCAGTGCGTGTAGCCACATAAACCAGAGAACATTCATATCCATATTTCTTTTATGGGGGACTCAAACCTCCTGGCATAATCGAGGTGAGTTAAGCACCAATGTATATAATATGGGGGACTCAAACCACCCATTCATATATCTATTTGGGGGACTCAAACCTCCCGGTCATATAGGTACCCATACCGGCTAGTGCGGTTTCCAGTGTTTGTCCTTTAGACTCCATTTTTACTACCCGACTACACATCCTAGTTTAAAGCCTAATTAAAATATTCATTACACATATACAACCATTAATTTAATTACTTACCAAATCATCTCGTTGGTATTGCCATACCAACCACACTTCCAAGCATAAAATATACGATAACCATTATCAATCAATGTGAGATTTGAACCCATTGTCTGAATAAAGACATCAATTTTATTCAATATTTAGGGACTCAAACCCATTTAGTAATTTAAACTAATTTATGGTCAACAAGGCTCTCATAAAACCATTTACCAACCATTTACATTACTAGGCCAATACCTTAATTAAAAACATAATTCAACATGTGACAAGATCATTCTCATTGGCAATTTTACAAACAGGTTGAGGGCATGCCATTATCAAACCATTATTCAAGCCAAAAAGCATCAAGTTAGGGTTAACCATGAACCTTTCTTCTAAATAATAATTACCAAGCACCCACATGTGTAAAACCATTATTAAAACATGCATAAACACAATTTAAATCATGAGAAGTCAATGTTCAACATTATGCAACCAAACGCTCAACCTTGGTTTTCAAACCACCTTTAATGATTCATGAACAACTCTTTATACATATACTTTTAGTGAACTAACAATGAAGGAAGAGTCACATTCCTGAGTTACAAAGATTCACCAAGAGAATTTGATCTTTAAACCTCTAGATGACCACCTAAAAGAAACCCTAGTCCAATCTTCTTGGGAGGTTTTAGAGAGAGTTTAGAGAGTGTTTGATCTTCTAAAGTATAGAATGAATGCCTAATAAGTGTTATAAGAAGTGGGGTCTTATGGGCTTGGGGTGGAAAATATCTATAGTACCCTCAGCTTAAAAGATGTGGTAAACCCGCAGGTAGGTATGAGTTGAACCTCCAACTTGTCACCACATCATATGATTGGTACCATCCAATCATCACCAGAACAGAAGGTTGGACACCATATTCTGTCCAACTTACGACTCCCTTACCTAACTCGTCACTAGACCAAATAACTTATAAGATCTAGTCGTATCCATGGAAAAACATTAAGGGCTAGCTACTAGACAATATACGATTAGACCCTACCCTTTCGTCATATCACCATACGAATCATATGGAGTCTCTCATACCCAAAACAATACTCGGCCAATAATCACACTGACCAACATATGAATAGGGTCCCTAGATCTTTCACCACACCATATGACTTATGGTGCGAGTCATATAATGAACAGGAAGTTCAATACTCAAGAAATTTGCAAGGGCCAAAGTTTGGGGTATTTCAGAATCTAAATAGAGAATTTTTTCTAAAGACATCAGATAGTTTCTCAAAGATAGATATAGATGTCTATGTATCGGTCCTCAAGACTCCACTAGACATCCTACTCTTACACTTTTGAGACCAGTGAACCTGGCTACTATGATACCAGTATGTCATGATCCAAAATTAGGTCATGATAGCACTTATCGCGGTTCAACCATGATAAGTAAGTGAATCTCCTAAACTAATAAAGGAAATGCGAAGTATACAATAAATACACACCAAAGAGAGACTTTAGAATGAAGCCAGGCCCTAAAACATAAGTAAAAGTAGAAACCCAAAAGAAATCTCATAAATCTAGAAATCTGGTGTCACATTGTAAGAACATCTACAATATTTGGAAATTAAAAATACATGTATCTATCTCTGATAATGAAAATAAAAATAAATAAGATATATGAGGTCCGATATAGCCCCAAACACTAGAGCGATTAATACCTCTCTGAAACCCTCCACTCAAACTCAACTACCACGAGAAGTGATCGTACTAGGATTTGCACTTAAAGGGCACAATAGGGGTGAGTACGGTCCACTTACATTCAATAAGTATTATAGGTCGACTGAACAAAGCAGAAAATAAGATAAGTAAAATATACAATAAGTACATCACCTTGCAAGCAAAAATGTCCCAAACGGCAGCTCATATCATCTCCACTAATAGTTCTAACATGTATAAGTACAAAGAAATAGAAACAACAAAAATATAAAGAAAAAATACACGGAAACCAAGCACAAGTCAAGGAAACTGAGAAAAAACAATCAAGATATGAATGCAAAAATAATGCAATGCAATGTGGATAGGATGAATGATGAAATCCATCACATGGAGTTATGTATACACCCACCGTGCTCGTAACTACCAGGTAGGACCCATTAAGAATTTGCAACTTAAATACTCTATCTCGTATCTTATTCTCAATCTCAATCTCAACTCTTCTCTCTGACTCGTGTTCACGAAGAGGATTTTCATAAAAGTGTTTCATTTTTTTTTTTAAATAATGGTTCTTAATAGTACCAGTGTCTTATAATGTATATGTATGGAATAAGTATGTGATTCTCACACTCAACTCAAATGATGATATGCAATCCATCCAACACACACATATATAAATGAGCCTAGAAATCAAATCAATATGTCCATTTCATGATCATCAACTCCAATTATGCACCATCAAAATAAATATTCATGCAAGACATAGTTAATATTTTATCAACTGCTAAGTTGAGTATTCTTATTATGATAAAAGAAATCAATGCTCAATAAAGACTATATTAGCAAAATAAGCCCCCACAAGGGCATCATATCCGGAATAAAAGTATTCAAATGCACAGATAAGGCGAGTAATGTCAAATAAAGCTCCCACATAGGCTACACACAATATCAAATATCATAAGTCAATTAACAACAAAGTATAAGCCCCTACACAAGTGCACAATAGTAAAATAATCTTGAAATATAGACTCTATAACTATTTTCCCCAATCATGGCATGCTTTACTTATTTATTAACTAACCAGCTCAATGTGAAAGAAGTTAAGCCATAACCTACCTCAAAACAATGAAATATTGGTATAAAGTGCTTCAACACAGAGTGTACTCCTCATGAATGGCCCTATCATTAACTACAACATTCAAATATAGCATCTACACATTTAGAGAAAGCTAACTATACCTATATTGCCCATATTCGAGTGCCTCCAAATGGGTTTGAAAATTAAGTTCGAAATCAGAAAGAGTAGAATCAAAAATTTATTTTAAAATACATTCCCCGAGTTTATAGGAGTCTACAGGCAAAAACTCATGCGAAAATAGGTTTAAAATCAAATAAAAATACTTTTTGAACTTTATCTATAAAAAAATCAAATTTTTATTTTGAAATCATGATTTAGAGGTGTTTTAGGTGATAAGATTGATGAAAAATAATGGGAATAAGGTTTTGGATCTCACCCAAGCTCAAACAGTGAAGAAATCCTTAAGAATCGTCTAAGCTTAAAGCTCAAAGGTCCAAAAATGGAGGAAAATGTGAAAATAAGACATATATTGTACCAACATCGGTCGCTTAAGCGTCCAAATGATCGCTTAAGAGACCACCACTTAAACGGCTGGAACGTCACTTTAGCTACCAAGCCAAAATAGTTGGGCTTTACTTAAGCAGTTCCTGCGTCACTAAGGCACCTTCCGCTAAAGCAACCCTTTGATCGCTTTAGCGGGGGCACTAGCTGATGTATATCAACAACTTGGAAAAAGGGGCAAGTTCTCAATCTTATCCTCGGGATTCATTCAGAATCTCATGGATGGAAACGGCAATGCTACTAGGCTAATTTTGTCGTTACGAACTCAATAGCGACATCATATTTTCAAAAAAAGATTGTCATTAATAAATTAACCCCCGAGTCCTTATTTTATTATTTTTCAAAAGAAGAATCAGAATGAGATATAAAGGTCTCAAAATTGAACCAACCCCGTTATTAACCCAAATTGGACATTCCAAATTTGTTAGCATAGTCGTTTTGTCATTGGACACTCAAAACAATAAATGTTGACCGAAGTCACCTATATGACTTCTCAAGCTTCTAAAAATCATAAACTTGCATAAATCATTTTTGATCACATCGAAAACTAGGCCAACGATCCCCAAACCTCAAAATCAATATCTAGTAACTACAGAAAAGAAAAAAATGATTATAATGCATAAAAAAATCAAAAATTCATATCATTACAACTTGCCACAAAAAATATTATGAAATGTGAGCTTGATGAATCTCCACAGACACTATTTACCTAATAGTGTTTTTTCATCCCTTTTTCTTAATTTTAAATAAAAAGTGAAAATCTATTAATTTTGTCATGTGTTTAGCATAACAAACAGAATCTTAAAATTCAATGTAAACAACACTCCAGTCCATTTTTAATTTCTCAAATTATGTGTGAATGCAAAAAAATAGGATCTTTGACAGGAAAATAAGAAGACTTACATGAGACTCAAATATATATCTTTTTAACGACTATTGCGATGATAGTTGTAAGAATAAATCTTTAAATCACACAATTAGACTATGGACAAAATCAAAACAACATTTAAAATGCAATGAACTTAAATTGAAGATAAATGTATTTGTGTGGCTTATAAATCGATAGAAGTTTTACTTCGATAATAAATGTTTTTATGAAGCTTAGAATGGATTTGAAAATCTTAGAATATTAATCTATAGAATATACCAATGATCAAAATAAGGAACAATACAATAATGAGAAAACAAACTAGATTTTTTTATATTGCATAACCCACCTTTATAGATTGGGCAATAATTTAATAATCTTTTGATCTTTCATTTAAATTTGATTGAATTCAAACCATGAGTATGATATTGGGATCAAAATAAAAGGTATTGTACAGAAGCCTACAAAGAAACTTGAATGATCATAACAACGAAAAATTATAAAAACTCATAATATATTAAATTGATTTGGTCAATTAGCATACATATGACTGATATAAAAAATATATATAAAACTATTGAGGGAATTTCTAAACAAAATTTAGTTCAAGAACTACATTGTGTATGTTATTGTAGAAGGAAGGACACTTATTTATAGAAGTCCAAAAAAAATATCAGCCAAGAAAGGGTTTATTTCATTATGTAGGAGTTTTAATTTTCTTTTGCAAAAAGTAATAATCAATTATTAAGGTATAAAATTATTTATGATCATGTTTTATTTGATTACTTAAATTATAAGAAATTAACCTACCAACATGGTACTTTAAGACTTCTCCTACCATGACACTAATAATTTAATAGTTAGATCTTCTTTTCCTTTTGTACCATGAAGTATTTTGATTTCAAAAAAATAATATATCCTAAACCTAAACAAAGCTTAAACCTTAATAACATATATCCTATTTCTAATTTAAATATAAAACCCATGGATCTGTCTAATATTTTTGTTGATTCTATAGAGTTTATTTTGAATAATTTTGAGGATTTACAGTCCACTCCAATCTCTAAGATAGGAGCAAAAATTTACTCAGAGTTAAATAAACTCAGAGAAATAGTGAGAAAACAACCGGGGAAAAATATGTTGATATTCCCCATATGCAAACTGCCTATTCTCCAAGACAACTCCTCAACATGTTCTGGTATAAGAAAGAGAGTGGTCTTTAACAAACACGTCTTATAGTGGAGAGCATATTTATGAATGGAACTTAGATGGATTAACTGAAAGGCAATTATCTATATTAGCCCATTGAATGTTAATATATTCTACTATTACAAAAGTCTCTAGTCCTAAAGATGACGATGGTGAGCCTGTTAGGATGGATGCTACTATATGTAAAATGATTATTGCAGGTTTTTCTGGCCAACTTCGTGGCTGGTGGGACAATTTCCTTTCGAATAAAGAAAGAAACAAAATTTTTTATGCTAAAAATCTGTTGCCTGGAGTTGATAACCCAGGTAGACAATTGCCAGTGGGATGAAAAGACGTTGTTTACACCCTTATGCTTACTATTATTCAACACTTTGGAGGTAGATTTACTAATCAACATGAAAATACTTGCACCCTCTTAAATGGTCTTAGATGAAAATATTTAGGGGAATTTAGATGGTATAAAGATACTTTCCTTGCTAGGGTTATGGATTTACCCGTATCTAGATTAGAACACTGGGAAGCCAGAATCAAAGATGGACTTTCTCCTCTGTTTGCTGAAAGAGTTAGAAAATATATTAAAGGACAATATGGTCCAATTCCTTAGATGGATTTCACTTATGGCCAGCTTCTAGCAGCTTGCATAGGATCAAAGAAAGAACCCAAAAAAACCTCATCAAAAAAGAAGGCATAGACACGGATCTAAACAAAAGACTGAAGCAAGAAAAACCCATCATAAGTCTACTAGATTTATGAAAATAGGTCCAATAGAGATCTAGCAAAAATCAAGTGTTATAGGTGTAAGCAATTTGGTCATATTGCTCTAAATTGTAAGCTCCAAAAACTTAAGTCTCTAGAACTCTCTGAAGACATGCATGATAAAATATATGGTTTATTATATACTTTAGGTTTTGAGTTTGATTATGAATCTGAGAATGATGTTGAATTACCTGATTCTACGGACAGTGAGAATTATGAAAAACCTGAGGCTAATGCCTGCACGGATTGCACTAACAATGTTTGTGATTGTGAAAATACTTTTTATAAATTACAATCAGTTTGAAGATTTAGATTTAAATATTCAAACAATTACTACTGACAGTGCTTTAAAATTATTGAAAGAAGTTACTGATGAAAAACTTCGCCAAAAAATTATTGATCTTGCTTCCTAACAACCTAGCACTTTAAAACCTGCTAATAATAAATTTGTTAAGGAAAATTCAAAAAAACCCTGATTCTGTTATTGATATGATGCCCTATTCTCTAACTGAAGTTAATAGACGTCTTGCCATTAGTCAGACTCCTAGAACAGATAAGTCATTTAACGATTTAATAATAGAAGTTGAAAATCTAAAAAAAGAAATTATTTCTTTAAAACAAAATCAAATAATTTCAGATCATAGAATTTCAAAAATTGAAGAAAATATTTCCCAAAATGACATTGTTTCCAGTTCTAAAGGAAAAGAAAAGGTTGCTGAAAATTCTGAAAATGATACTGTTCGTGATATGGATGTAAAAAATGATTTTTTTTGTTATGATACAAATAGTTACTGCCCATAAATGGTATATAAATTGTACTATGCTGATTAATAACAAATTTTTTGTAACTAATGTGGCTATGATTGATAGTGGTGCCGATGTTAGCTACATTCAAGAAGGATTAATTCCAACCAGATATTTTGAAAAAATAATGCATATTGTTAGATCTGCCTCTAGTCATTCTCTGGATATTAACTATGAATTACCGCATACATGTATTTGTAGAAATAAGGTTTGCATTCCGCATTTCTTTTTCTAGTAAAGAATCAATTATATCCACCTATTATTTTAGGAAGACCTTTTATAAATGCTATTAATCCCTACACACTTATTGATTCTAAAGGTTTCAAAGCTACCTATAAAAACCAACAAATTTCTTATCCTTTTATTACAAATCCAGTAACCCGAGACATAAATGCTTTGATTGATATGAAGCAAAAACATATGAATTTTTTACAGCTTGAAATGATGAGTATGAATATTTATAATGCAATAAATTCTGTAAAAATTCAGGAAAAAATCAAATTAATTTCTAATCAACTGATTATTGATATTCGTGCTGATCACCCAAATGCTTTTTGGACTCGCAAAGTGCATATTGTTTCTCTTCCTTTTGAAGAAGATTTCAGAGAAGATCTTATTCCAAAAAAATTCAGACCCTGCCAAATGAATACAGAGTTAGTAGGATTCTATAAAAAAAGAGATAGATGGTCTCTTTAAAAAGGGTCTCATAAAACCCTCAAAATCCCCTTGGTGTTGTACTGCTTTCTATGTTAATAATGTTGCTGAAAAAGAACGAGGTATGCCAAGATTGGTAATTAATTATAAACCTTTGAATAAAGTTTTAAAATGGATTAGATATCCAATACCTAATAAAAAAGACTTACTATCGAGATTATATAATGCCAATATATTTTCAAAATTTGATCAAAAATCTAGTTATTGGCAAATTCAAATTGATAAAAGGCATACTTATAGAACTGCCTTTAATGTCCCTTTTGGACAATATGAATGGAATGTTATGCCATTTGGTTTAAAAAATGCTCCTTCTGAATTTTAAAAAATCATGACTGATATATTTAATACCTATATGGATTTTATAATTGTATATATTGATGATATCCTTGTGTTTTCAAAAACAATAGAATTATATTTTAAACATCTGAATATTTTCAAACAAATTGTGATACAAAATGATTTGGTTATTTCTAAACCAAAAATGTGTTTGTTCCAAACAAATGTTTGATTTTTAGGTCATAATATTTGTAAAGGAACAATTGATCCTATACAACAAGCAATGGACTTTGCTAAAAAAATTTCTGAAATTATTACTGATAAACTCAATTGCAGCGATTTCTAGGAAGTCTTAACTATATTTCTCCCTTTTATCAGAATCTATCTAGAGATTTAACTCCTTTATATGATAGGTTAAAAAAGGATCACAAAAAGCCTTGGACTCAAGTCCATACTGATTTGGTAAGATTAATCAAAAAGTGTTGCAACTCTGCGTTGTTTAACCTTAGCTAATCTAGCTTGGTTAAAAATAGTTGAAACTGATGCTTCAAATATTGGATATGGAGGAATACTTAAACAAGTCAATCCCCATAATAATGTTGAATGTTTGATTAGATTTCATTCTGGAAAATGGTCTGAAAGTTAGAAAAAATACGCCACTGTGGTTCAGGAAATGTTGACTATTACTAAATGCGTTTTAAAATTCTAAGATAATTTATATAATGAAAAATTTATAGTTCAAACAGATGCTCAATCTGTTAAGTACATGTTCGACAAAGATTTAAACATGATGCCTCTAAATGGATATTTGCAAGTTGGCAAACCCAGCTAGCCTCTTTTGATTTCGAAATACAATACAAGAAAGGTAGTGAAAAATTCTTTACTTGATTTCCTATCTAGGGAATACTTAAATAATTAAATGAATTATTGCATATATTTTCTTTCTGAAAATATAATAATTACTATTATAAAATGCATTCCTTTAAATAAAGATATTCATTTTATCATATTAGAAAAACTTATCCATAATATGATAGAAGGAGATTTATTTCTTCCTAATTTTGAAGATATACAAGATGAAATCGATTGGTATGATATTGACTTATCATTTGATAAATTATAATCTACTTCATGCAACATGGGTACAGATCCACCCTGGCAAATAGCCAGTGGTTGAGGAAAAGGCGGCAGAAGCCAAGGAGGAAGATACTCCTCTTTCGGGGGAAGAAACTCCCTTCATCATCATATGCTTCTTCATCATCCAATTTCCAAGTATTGCAAAGTGGAAATATGAGTCTAATTAATGCAAGAATTCAGCAAATTGCAGAATCATCTTCAAAAACTCCGCATATGAGAACTTCAATCTATTTGGACGAGATTCCAGAGAATTATCCTTTATTTGAGCAACTACAATGTTTTATATCTGCTAAGCAAGCTGACTCGTTTGCTTCAGTTCCAAAGAAACACTGCCGATAGGAAAAATTATGAAAAAATGGGAAATTGAGAGCAAATAGTACTCGTAGAAAATTCTCAAATATGTAAACAAAATGATCCATGAAAGCTCCTCCAAAAACATTCATTAACTAACCTCTATTTTACAGGAGAATCTTATAAAACAAGAGCCTTTTATGAATCAATACTAGTGGCTACTGGAAGTGTTGAAATAAAACACCATCAAATGGGTGAAACAACTCCAGATATTCATGGATACTCCAAGATGGTCATTAAAAAACTCATATCAATAGAAGATTGGGGAACCACTTCCATGACAGAAAAATTCATGACAATGAAAGGATCGAAAATCACCTTCACTTATTAGGACTATATAAAAGCCTTTACCCAAACCTTATATTATAACAATATTAAACACAAACATACTTGGTTTCTAAAGGTTAGTTCAAAAGTCTTTGAAGACCAAATTACCAATTGGTATATTCAATGGGGGTCGTATCATGGCCCTATAGTAAAAATTCTGCTAGTATAATATCTGCATCTATACAAAGAATGGATTAAAGTGTCACTATTTCTAACAGACTTATATCATTCATATCATGTCTGTAATCTAGATAAAATAGACCAAATGTATTTCTTTATAGAATTCTCCATTCCATGGATACATAAATGGAGTATTGAATTCGGATACACAAAAGAACAAATACCCGGACTTTATAGGATATTCTACACCAATTTTCAGGAAAAGCTATAAAGAAAGGACCCCCAAAATAAGATCCTGTATGGAAGAGAATTGCTCGAATCCATTAATCAAAAGATCATCGGATACATCTCTTCTCCTCAAAAGAAAATTGTGGAAGATAAAAACCTAAGTTATATTTCTAGAAGAATCTCTGTACATGACGGATACAAATTAGAAATGATTGAAAAATACTTAGAAGAAGTCCAAAAAAATTTGATGAAAAATGTGGAACAATGTTCGGATACTTCCATGAAGGGTCTTACAAGTGAAGAAGCAGCTAAATCTGAAGATATTCAAAAATTTAAGCCACTTTCTCCTGAAAATATTATTAATGATAAAGAAATAGAAAGAGCTGAGGCCTTACACTATCAACGAAAAAGCAAAAAAAAAAAGACAAGATATGATAGGTTTACTATGCCCGTCTTCTATGTATAGGACCCATATATGGGACCCTTAAATAATAAAAACACTATGTACAGGGACCCACCAGTACTGTGCAAGATGCTTTTTTTCTATACATAGAGACGTCTCATCTGTTAGGGAGGTATAAGTTAGAAAATTTTTTCTTTCTTTTATTTTCTCTCTCTAAGTCTGCTCTCCCTTGTCTCTTCCCCTCTTGTATAGTATTTCAAGGCTTTAATAAAATAAGGCAGCTAGCCGATATTTACTATTCTGGCCTTACATCCAGCCAATATTAAGGTATTTATTTATTTTCTTCTAACGTACTTCTAATAATTCTTCTTCCCTTCCAGCCGTGACTATGTCCGGCTAAAAACTTTTCATATCTATGCCAGAGATCTTACTTCTCATACTTAATAACTATGAAAGGTCCAAACTCTATCAAAATATGAAGAAATTTTTCTATAGTTTCTTGACTTGGTTTCGAAATGGTGGTACAGTCGAGTTTAATTTGTCTTATATTGGCTTTGTCTTTGTGACTACGTCTAGTAAGTCGTGCCTCTTTAGCCCATAAAAGATAAAGAAAAGGGCAACTTTTTGTGCAGTCAGAATTTCTAGACACATGGGTTCAACATATGTATATTAAATATCTGACAAGCCCCTTGTTCGGGTAAAAAGATTAATTCTTCCATACAATCATTAAGATATTCAAAAATTCTTTTATATTTTGGTTGGTTCTTTGGTTTGGTATTCCGACTATGGCTTAATTTGATATTTGGTGAAGCTAGTCTGGGAGGCGTCGCGGCTTACCCATGCCTGACAAGATCCTGCTTAATGGTATAAACAAGTCAATCCCCATAATAATGTTGAATGTTTTGTTAGATTTCATTCAAGAAAATAGTCTGAAAGTCAGAAAAAATACGCCACTGTGGCTCATGAAATGTTGACTATTGTTAAATGTATTTTAAAATTCCAAGAAAATTTATATAATGAAAAATTTATAGGTTGAACAGATGCTCAATCTGTTAAGTACATGTTCGATAAAAATTTTAAACATGATGCCTCTAAATTAATATTTGCAAGATGGCAAGCCCAGCTAGCCCCTTTTGATTTCAAAATACAATACAAGAAAGGTAGTGAAAATTCTTTGCCTGATTTCCTATCTAGGGAATACTTAAATAATTAAATGAATTATTAAACATATTTTCTTTGTGAAAAAAATAATAATTTCTATTATAAAATGTATTCCTCTAAATGAAGATATTCATTTTATCATATTAGAAAAACTTATCCATAATATGATAGAAGAAAATTTATTTCTTCCTAATTTTGAAGATATACGAGATGAAATCAATTGGTATGATATTGACTCATCATTTGATGAATTCTAATCTACTTCATGTAGCATTGGTACAGATCCACCCTGGTAAATAACCGGTGGTCGAGGAAAAGGTGGCATAAGCCAAGGAGGAAGATACTCCTCTTCCAGGGGAAGAAACTCCCCTTCATCATCATATGCTTCTTCATCATCTAATTTCCCAGTATTGCAAAGGGGAAATATGAGTCTAATTAATGCAAGAATTCAGCAAATTGCAGAATCATCTTCAAAAACTCTGCATATGAGAACTTTGATCCATATGGAAAGATTACAGAGGATCATCCTTTATTTAAGCAACTACAATTTTTTATATCTGCTAAGCAAGCCGATTCGTTTGCTTCAGTTGCCAAAGAAAACACTATCGATAGGCAAAATTATAAAAAACTTGAAAATCAAGAGCTAATAGTTCTCGTAGAAAATTCTCAAATATGTAAACAAAATGATCCATGGAAACTCCTCCAAAAACATTTATTAACTAACCTCTATTTTATAGGAGAATCTTATAAAACAAGAGCCTTTTATGAATCAATACTAGTGGCTACTGGAAGTATTGAAATAGAACACCATCAAATGGGTAAAACAACTCCAGATGTTCATGGATACTCCAAGATAGTCATTAAGAAACTCATATCAATAGAAGATTGGGGAACTATTTCCATGACAGAAAAATTCATGACAATGAAAGGATCGAAAATCTCCTTCACTTATTGGGACTATATAAAAGACTTTACCCAAACCTTATATTATAAAAATATTAAATATAAACATACTTGGTTTGTAAAGGTTTGTTATAAAGTCTTTGAAGGTCCAATTCCCAATTGGTTGATTCAATGGTGGTCGTATCATGACCCAATAGTAAAAATTATGCCAGTAGAATATCTGCATCTATACAAAGAATAGATTAAAGTGCCGCCATTTCTAACAGACTTATATCATTCAAATCATGTCTGTAATCTAGATAAAATTGACCAAATATATTTCTTTATAGAATTCTCCATTCCATGGATACATAAATGGAGTGTTGAATTTAGATACATAAAAGAACAAATACCCAGACTTATAGGGTATTCTACACCAATTTTTGGGAAAAGCTAACAAGAAAGGACCCTCTCACTAAGCTCTCGCATATATGAGAATTGCTCAAATCCATTAATCAAAAGATCGTCGGATACACCTCTGCTTCTCAAAGTAAATTTTGGAAGATAAAAACCTAAGTTATATTTCTAGAAGAATCTCTGTACATGACGGAGATAAATTAGAAATGATTGAAAAATACTTAGAAGAAGTCCGAAAAAATTGATGAAAACTGTGGAACAATGTTTGAATACTTCTATGAAGAGTCTTATAAGTGAAGAAGAAGTTCAATCTGAAGATATTCAAGAATCCCAGCCACTTCCTCCTGAAAATATTCTTAATGATAAAGAAATTTAAAGAGTTGAGGCCTTACTCTATCAACTAAAAAGCAAAGAAAAAGACAAGATATGATAGGTTTACTATGCTCGTCTTCTATGTGTAGGACCCATATATGGGACCCTTAAATAATAAAAATACTATGCACTAGGACCCACCAGTACTGTGCAGGATGTTTTTTTTTTTATATATATATAGACGCCTCATCTGTTAGGGAGGCACAAGTTAGAAAAAAATTCTTTCTTTCATTTTCTCTCTCTAAGTATGCTCTCCCTTCTCTCTTCCCCTCTTACATAATATTTCAAGGCTTTAATAAAATAAGGCAGCTAGCCGACATTTACTATTCTGGACTTGCATCCGGCCTATACTAAGGTATTTATTTATTTTCTTTTGACGTACTTCTAATACTTCTTCTTCCTTTCCAGCCATGACTATGCCCGGCTAAAAACCTTTCATATCTATGCCAGAGATCTAACTTCTCGTACTTAGTAACTATGAAAGATCCAGACTCTATCAAAATATGAAGAAATATTTCTATAGTTTCTTGACTTGGTTTCGAAATGGTGGTACAGTCGAGTTTAATATGGCTTATGTTGGTTTTGTCTTTGTGACTACGTCTAGTATGTTGTGACTCTTTAGGCCATCAGAGATGAAGAAAAGGGCGAATTTTTGCATAGTCAGAACTTCTAGACACATGGGTTCTACATAAGTATATTAAATATCTAACAGGCCCCTTGTTCGGGTAAAAGGATTAACTCTTCCATACAGTCATTAAGGTATTCGAAAATTCTTTTATATTTTGGTTGGTTTTTTGGTTTTGTATTCCATCTATGGCTTAATCCAATATTGTTGAAGCTAGTCTAGCAGGCACCGCGACTTACCCATGCCTGATTATTGATTATGGATTTCTTGATAGATTTAAATATAAGCAGATAATAAAAACCACTGAACAATCTATTGCTCTAAATGTTGCGAACAAACCATAAAATTACTGAATAAAATAGATATTGATATGTTTAAAAATCATTATAATTTTATGCATATTGGTTTAGTGCAAATTGCTTTTAAACCGCTAACCTTGAAAGGTTTTTCAAAGACAATTCTAGCTGCATTACGTGATGCTAGAAATTTCAATTTAAGACAATCTTTGATGGGATCTATAGAATCCACTTTTGCATATGGCCCTGTATATTAAAAGAGAATTTTTTTTCTGAAATTATATTAAAAGAGAATTTTTTTTCTGAAAAATGGAAAAAGTTTAGGACATGGTTTTTTGAAACCTATAGTTCTGATGAATTGAAAAATATTTCTAAAGAATTTTATGAAATGTGTGCATTGCATAATCAAATTGCTTGCTCTGTGCCATGGTATATGTTTGCATATTTGCCTTTATATGTAAAAATTATTAAAAGGTCATATCAAAATGCAGATGGTATTGTAACTCAAAATATTTATCCCCCTCAATCAGCTTTCGTATTGCCCAACAATACTAGCATAACCTTCTCTGCTTTTCAAAAATTCATTGATGATGAAGTTGGAAAAATCACTATTTCTGAAATAAATAGTTTAATTGCTCAAAATAATTATTTAAGCTTTTATGTGAAAGTTCTTGGAGAACATATTTCTTCTATTGATAAAAAGCTAGATATCATAACTGATTTGATTGAGAAGCTAAGCGATAGTCAAAAGTTATCTGATATTGCTTCTACCTCAGAAAGGAAAAAGGAAGATATGACAGCGAAGCATCATATCCAAAGACCTCCTGATATTGAAGGATTTCCAAAACCCTCTGATTTAGAACAACTAGAAAAACTTCTTGAAAAGAAATTTTCTATTTTAAATATAAAACCCATGGATCTGTCTATTATTTTTGCTGATTCTATTGAGTCTATTTGTAATAATTTTGAGGATATACAGTCCACTCCAATCTCTAAGATAGGAACAAAAATTCACTCAGAGTTAAATAAACTCAGAGGAATGGTGAGAAAACAACTGGGGGAAAAATATACTGATATTCCCCATATGCAAACTGCCTATTATCCAAGATCAACTCCTTAAGATGTTCTGGAAGAAGAAAAAGAGTGGTCTTTAACAAACCCGTCTTATAGTGGAGAGCATATTTATGAATGGAACTTAGATGGATTAACTAATAGGCAATTTATTGTTAATATCCAGAAAATGACCAGAGGAAGATCTAACAATATGCGTTGTTTTTTCAAAATATCTGGTTAGATTTAATCCTTCTTGAATGCAGCTAACATCGGCACCACTATCAATCATAGCCATATTAGTTACAGAAAATTCATTATTAATCAGGATAGTACAATTTATATACCATTTATGGGAAGTAACTATTTGCATCATACCCGAAAAATAATCATTTTTTACATCCATATCACAAACAGTATCATTTTCAGAATTTTCAGCAACCTTTTTATTTCCTTTAGAACTGGAAACAATGCCATTTTGGGAAATATTTTCTTCAATTTTCAAATAGCTTAATGATTGTATGGAAGAATTAATCCTTTTACCCGAACAAGGGGCCTGTCAGATATTTAATATACTTATGTTGAACCCATGTGTCTAGAAGTTTTGACTATACAAAAAGTTGCCCTTTTATTCATCTTTTACGGGCTATAGAGACACAACTTACTAGACATAGTCACAAAGACAAAGCCAACATAAGCTATATTAAACTCGATTGTACAACCATTTCGGAACCAAGTCAAGAAATTATAGAAAAATTTCTTCATATTTTGATAGAGTCTAGATCTTTCATAGTTACTAAGTACAAGAAGTTAGATATCTGGCATTGATATGAAAGGTTTTTAGCCGAACATAGTCATAGCTGGAAGGGAAAAAGAAGTATTAGAAGTACGTCAAAAGAAAATAAATAAATACCTTAATATTGGCCGGATGCAAGGACGGAATAGAAAATGTCAGCTTACTGCCTTATTTTATTAAAGCATTGAAATATTATACACAAAGGGAAGAGAGAAGGGACAGCAGACTTAGAGAGAGAAAATGAAAGAAAGAAAAAATTTTCTAACTTATGCCTCCCTAACAGATGAGGCGTCTATATTTATTGAAAAAAAAAACATCTTGCACAGTACTGGTGGGTCCCTGTGCATAGTTTTTTTATTATTTAAAGGTCCCATATATGGGTCCTAAACATATAAGATGAGCATTGTAAACCTATCATATCTTGTATTTTTCTTTGCTTTTTAGTTGATAGAGTAAGGCCTCATGTAAATACCCCCAAAAATCCAAACCAATATTAGCGCCACATTTCAAGCTCATGCATAGTAAATCATGGTTATTTTATAGTTTTATGATCAAGTTAGATGTATATTAAGTCTTCAAATAACTTCCAGCTATCATACGAATCAAAACATTCCTTACCGATTGAATTCTTGGGAAGGATATTGCTATAGTCAACTTCGAATAAGCATATCTCTCATTATACTATGAATTTTTTATCTCATGACCTACCAAAATATAAATAATTGAATTATATTTTCAACTATACCAATTTAGTCTTAAACTAATATTGGAGCAAGGAGTTATTCCCATTTTACTCCAGAATGTCAGGCTGGGAAACTGAGTGACGACATTCGTGATAAGCTGTCACAAACGTGATAACTTATCACTAATATCGTCAGCCCTGGGCAAATTTTTGATCCCAGTGATGACATTTTGTGACAAGCTGTCATGCCCGTGATGACTTATCACCAATGTTGTCAACCTTTACCAGAAAATCAAGATTTCACCCTTTTGTGACGACATTTCATGACGACTTATCACCAGCTTGACGATTTGTCATGAATGTCGTCAGCTATTTTTTCCAGCAATTGAAGGACATTTTTGCAAGGGTATTTTGTTATTTTCCTTCACTTCCCATGACTTATAACCCTCAAGGAGTGTATTATCTTTCATTTTCTTTAGTTAAACATCTAAAAAAGTTCTCTCATACACTCTCAACCACAAGATTAGGGTTTTATCTCAAGATCATCTCCTCAAGAACAAGAACATTCTCTCCTAAAGAGGTTAAACCCTAGTCAAGAAAAATCAAGAACAAGCCTAAGGATTTCTTCAAGAACCTTCAAGAAACATTAGATCTCCTTGAAGATCAAGCTTTAAGGTATGTGTAGTATTCATCCATGTGTCCCTTTCATCCATGGAGCTCAAGAATCATGTTTTAAATTATAAATTGTGATTTGTTGTTGTGTTATGACTATATTCATGTTGATGATTGTTGTTTGGATTCAAGGTTGTATATTGATGTGTTTTTCATGAAGCATGTGAGTAGGTTAGTTGAAACCCATAAATTTTGGATGGATTAAGATTGTTAAATTGATAAGTACACCTATGCCCAAAGTTGTGCATGAAAGGTGTTTGATAAAATTCCAAGAATGATAGAATCCATGTTTTTATGACTTAATAGTGCTTAAATGACAAACCCATTTTCTATTCTTTATGATTCCACATGAACTCCACGTTATTGTTGTATGTTATTATTGTGATAAGGAATTAGCATGATATTGAAGCTACGCGAGTACATACATGTTGTGCGCATCCCCTTCCATGTATAAGATGTTGAGAACCAAGTGTAGTATGAAATCCCCTACTTATGATATTGTGAATTCTGGGCTCTATTTTTATGATCAAGTCAGTCATGTATGTCAGTTTCCTTCCATCGAGTCCTGGGGGTACTTGTACCCAAAATAATATAGTTGTGTACCTAGTGCCATGTCATGTTATCATGATACTCTCAGTCAAGCCGTGGTCTATAGAATTTAGTTAGTCATGTGACTAAGGAAAACTCAGAAATCTCAGCAGTCTCAGTAGTTCAGTAACCTCAGTACTCAGTAATCTCTGTGATCTCAGTAACAACAGTATTCCTACAGATCTCAGTAATTTCAGTACTCTTAGTCAGTCCTCAGAGCTCAGTACATTCCTTCAGTCAAGGGAACTCAGTAAACTTAGTTTATCTTCGTTAAATAATACCACTAGTATCAGTTCAGTTAATCAGTATTAGTTCAACTAATCAGTTCAGTTCAGTTATTTAGTTTAGCTCAGTTATCCAGTTAGTGTCTTTCAGATGGGAGTAGGATTCAGCACCGAGTGAGCCTAGGAATGGGGACTCACCCGCTAGAAAGGACGGAGATCCTTAGAAGCAACCCCTAAGTTTCAGAACTACGTAACCAATGTAGGTACAAGATGTCACCCATTGGATGGGACTGGCATACTCAGGGTTCACCCGTTAGTATATTTATATGTATAGGACTGATCCTAGGAGTCACCCGCTAGATTAGGACTGACTCCACAGTAGTTTTCTTTACTGGTGGTGCGGTACTGATACCTTCCAGTCAGGGCAGAGATTAGACCCTAATCAGCTTAGCATGGGATATATCGGTTAGCTGAATACATCCCACATTTTTAGTTATAGATTCAGGACTGTCAGATACAGTCAACTCAGTTCAGTAGTACAGATTCAGTATTATTAGAGACAGTCAATCCTTATCATTATAAATAGACTTCAAGATTACCCATTAGACAGGACTGATGTCAACTATAGTTAATCAGTATCAGAATCATCAGATTTAAAGATCACCCTCTAGATATAACTGATCTCAAATTCAGTTACTCCATATAGAATGGAACTCAGATAGTTCCATCAAAAATTAGACTGTTAAATACAGCTGCTCAGTATCAGTTACATCGGTCTTGTCAATCATCATAGTTATATCAGTTATGTTAGTTTTCATAGCTTATGTTATCAATATTCAATTTCAGGACTATTAGACACAGTCAATTAGACCAGTTCTTCATAATTTGAACTATCAGAAATAGTCATTCATCTATTCAGTATCTCAGTATCTGTAAAGTCATGTTGTTAGTATTTAGACTCAGTAGTCAGTATCACCACGAGTTCAGTTATAGTTGCTTATGCATGTATGTATTCTCATGTTCCAATTAGTCAGCATTGTTCATGCATATAACCCTTTGCATTTAGCCTACCTCACTCGTATACTCAGTACATTCAGACGAACTGAAGCATTTGCGCTATGGTGCTTTCTTTTATGTTACACCATAGGTTCAGAGGCGCATGTTCCAGATCAACAGTAGCATTCCAATTGCAGAGTTGCAGTGAGTCCTCATCCATTTGAGGACGATATTATTTTATTTCATTTATTATTGTAGTCCAGTTTTGCTAGACGGAGTTAGTTAGAGATATGTTTCTTCAACTCCTTACTCAGACAGTATTTAGAGGCTTTCAGATTTAGTTCAGATTTGATTCAGATTTTAGTTGTTTTTGGGTATTTTCCACCCATATGGATATTATATTTGTCAGATATTTTATTCAGTTGAACCTTATGGCCTATTGTTTATGTTTTTCCGAATTATTACACATATATTGTAGTGTACAGGTACAGATATCAGTCATGGGCTAGCTTTTGGTCCTTCGGGGTCATAAGCATCGTGTAGCATTCTAGTTCAGAAAATCAAGGTGTTACACCTCAGCTCTTTCAATTTCTTTATCATTAAGAATATTTTCAGGAGGAAGTGGCTGGGATTCTTCAATATCTTCAGATTCAGCTGCTTCTTTACTTGTAAGACTCTTCATGGAAGTATTCGAATATTGTTCCACAGTTTTCATCAAATTTTTTTGGACTTCTTCTAAGTATTTTTCAATCATTTCTAATTTTTCTCTATCATGTACAGAGATTCTTCTAGAAATATAACTTAGGTTTTTATCTTCCACAATTTTCTTTTGAGGAGCAGAGGTGTATTCGACGATCTTTTGATTAATGGATTCGAGCAATTCTCATCCAAGCATGATCTTAGTGAGAGGGTCCTTTCTTGTTAGCTTTTTCCAAAAATTGGTATAGAATGCCTTATAAAGTCCAGGTATTTGTTCTTTTGTGTATCCAAATTCAACACTCCATTTATGTATCCATGGAATGGGGAATTCTATAAAGAAACACATTTGGTCAATTTTATCTAGATTACAAACATGATTTGAATGATATAAGTCTGTTAGAAATAGCAAAACTTTAATCCATTCTTTGTACAGATGTAGATATTCTACTGGCAGAATTTTACTGTAGGTCCATGATACGGCCAGCATTGAATAAACCAATTGGGAATTAGGTCTTCAAAGACTTTAGAACAAACCTTTAGAAACCAAGTACGCTTATGTTTAATATTGTTATAATATAAGGTTTGGGTAAAGGCTTTTATATAGTCCCAATAAGTGAAGGCGATTTTCAATCCTTTCATTGTCATGAATTTTTCTGTCATAGAAGTGGTTCCCCAATCTTCTATTGATATGAGTTTTTTAATGATGATCTTGGATTATCCATGAACATCTGGAGTTGTTTCACCAATTTGATGGTGTTCTATTTCAATACTTCCAGTAGCTACTAGAATTGATTCATAAAAGGCTCTTATTTTATAAGATTCTCCTGCAAAATAGAGGTTAATTAATAAATGTTTTTGGAGGAGTTTCCATGGATCATTTTGTTTACATATTTGAGAATTTTCTATGAGAACTATTATCTCTCAATTTTTAAGTATTTCATAATTTTTCCTATCGGCAGTGTTTTCCTTGACAACTGAAGCAAATGAATCAGCTTGCTTAGCAGATATAAAAGATTGTAGTTTCTCAAATAAAGTATGATCCTCTGGAATCTCATCCAAATGGATCTAAGTGCTCATATGTGGAGTTTTTGAAGATGATTCTACAATTTGCGGAATTCTTGCATTAATTAGACTCATATTACCCCTTTGTAATATTGGGAAAATTAATGATAATGAAGAAGCATATGATGATGAAGGTGAGTTTCTTCCCCTGGAAGAGGAGTATCTTTCTCTTTTTGCTTCTACCATCTTTTCCTCGACCACTGGCTATTTGCCAGGGTGGATCTGTGTAACACCCTAATTTTCTAAACCGGAATACTACACGGTACACATGACCCCAAAGGACCACAAGCTAACCCATGATAGATATCTGTAACTGTATACTGTATAATATATCATAAAATGCGAAAACATGAACATGAAAGGCCATAAGGTTCAAACTGAATAAACGTCTGGTAACAAAATGTCTGAAAAAGGTATAACAATACCAAAAAAAAGTCATAAATACTGAAAATAATGAGATATGAATATCTAATCTGACATCTAGTCTGAAAGCCTCTAATTGAACTGAATAAGGAGTTGAAGGAACATGTCTCCAACTAAATTCATCTAGCAACTGAATAGTGAATGTAACAATAATCATATCGTCCTCGAATAAGAAGGACTCGCTGCAAACTCTGAACACTGGAATGCTACTGCTAATCTGGATCTCGTACCTCTGAACCTTTGGTGAAACATAAGAGAAAGCAACATAGCATAATTTCGTCAGTACGTCTGAATGTACTGAGTATACGAGTGAGGAAGGCAAAATGCAAAGGGTTATATGCATGAACAATGCTAACTAATATGAACGTAAGAATACATACATGCATAAACAACTATAAATGAACTCGTGATGATACTGACTACTGAGTTTGAATGCTGAAGACATGACTTTACTTTTACAGAGGTACTAAATTGATTATTTACTATTTCTGAAAGTTCAAATTATAAAGAACTGGTTTGAATGACTTGTCTAACAGTCCTGAAATTGAATACTGATAACGTGAGCTATGACAACTGATATAGCTGATATAACTATAATGATTGGACTAATCGATATAACTGATACTGAGTGACTGTATCTAAAATTTTAAGCTCTGATCAAACTATCTGAGTTTCGTTCTACTTGGAATAAATAAATCTGAAATTAGTCCTATCTAGCGGGTGATCATGAGTATACTGATAATAAGGATGATTTGACTTAGTCTGAGATCAATCCTATCAAGTGGGTGATCTTTCAATCTAATGATTCTGATACTGATTAATCATAGTTGAGATCAGTCCTAGCTAATTGGTGATCTTGAAGTCAATTTACAATGATAAGCATTGATTGTATCTAACATTACTGAATCTGTACTACTAAACTGAGTTGACTGCGTCTGAATGCCCTGATTCTATAACTAAAATTGTGGGATGTGTTCATCTAACTGACATGTCCCAAGCTAAGCTGACTGGGATCTAATATTTTCCCGAACTAGAAGGGTTTCAGTACCGCGCCACCAGTAAAGACATCTGCTGTGGAGTCAATCCTTATCTAGTGGGTGACTCCTGGGATCAGTAATATACATATAAATGTGCTAACGGGTGACACTTAAGTATGTCAGTCCTATCTAACGGGTGACATCCCATACCTACGCTGGCTATGTAGTTCTAGAACTTAGGGATTGCTTCTAAGGATCTCAGTCCTAATCTAGCGGGTGAGTCCCCATCCCTAGGCTCACTTGGCGCAGAATCCTACTTCCATCTGAAATACACTAAAATAAATAACTGGGCTGAACTGAATGACTGAACTGAATTGATTAGCTAAACTGATACTGATTAACTAGACTAATACTAGTGGTATTGTTTAGCAGAGCTAAACTAAGTTTACTGGATTCCGATGACTGACGGAATGTACTGAGTTCTGAGGATTGGTTGAGAGTACTGAAATTACTGAGATTGACTTTTAATACTGAGGTAATAGATATTACTGAGTACTGAGATCGCTGAGATTACTGAACTACTGAGATTACTGAGGTTACTGGATTTTTCTGAGTCACATGACTGACTGAATTCTATAGATCATGGCTTGACTGAGAGTATCATGATAACATGACATGGCTCTAGGAACACAGCTATATTTTTGGGTACGAATACCCCCAGGACTTGATGGAAGTCAATTGACACAACATGACTGACTTGATCATAAGATTGGAGTCCACAATTCACATTGTCATAAGTAGGGGATATTATACTTTATGTAGTTCTTCAACATCTTAAGCATGGTAGGGAGTGCATGGACATATTTTATGTACATATAGTATACCTCCATTATCATACATACTTCATACCACAACAATAGCAACACATCAATAGCATAGAATTTATATTGAAGTATATAGTTAACATGGACTTGTCATTTAGCTATCATGGAACCATGTAAACATGAATTTCTAGCATCGTAAGCATTTTATCAAACACCTTGCATGCATAATATTGAGCATAGGTGTACTTAACAAATTTAGAAATCTTGAACCATCCAAATTCATGGGTTTCCAACTAACCTATTCACATGATTCATGAAAAACACATCAAGACACAACCTTGAATCCAAACAACAATCATTTACATGAATATAGTCATAAAACAACAAGGAAATCGCAATTTATAACTTAAAACATTATTCTTGAGATCCATTGATGAAATGGACCCATGGATGAACACTACACATACCTTAGATTAAGAATTCGTAAAGATTGACGGCAAAATTCCCTTGAAATAGACTCTTCTATGAAAATCCTAGGGCTTGTTCTTGAGGGTTATAATCTTGAAAGGAAACCCTAATCTTGTGGTTGAGAGTGTATGAGAGAGCTTTTTGAGATGTTTAGCTAAAGAGAATGGAAGATAATATGCTTCTTGAGGGTTATAAGTAGTGGGAAGTGAAGGAAAAAGACCAAAATACCCTTACTAAAACGTCCCTCAATTGCTGAAAAAATATACTTGACGCCATCTGTGACAGGCCGTTAGGTCCATAACAGGCCGTTAGGTCCGTAACAGGCCGTCACGAATGGTCATCACAAAAAGGGTCCAAATTCTTGATTTCCTGCCCAGGGCTGATGATGTCTTCATAAATGTCGTCAAAATGTAACGACGTCGTCAAAAAGGTCATCAGAAATGTGATAGCCCGTCAAAAACATCATCACCATTTTCCAGCTTGACATACTGGAATAAATTGGGCATAACTCTTTGCTCCAATATCGGTTTAGGAGAAATTGTTATCGTTGGAAATCTAATTCAAAGAGATTTCATTTGATATATAGTAAACCACCCAGTTCGTCATATACAATGAGTTATAGTCGATTGAAGTTGATCTAACTTTTGACGCTAACTAAAACTTGAATGATAGGAAAACTTTCAACTTGTTCTTGAGTTAGGGAACCTATATGATCTAAATTCATGCTCAAATAGATTCTCACTCTATATAATTGATTAACACACTAACTTTACATAGGATTTGACGATTTTAAAACATCCACGCATAGGAATGACGGATTTTTATTCTACTCCAAAATGTGGGGTTTTACAATCTGTACCCATGCTGCATGAAGTAGATTAGAATTTATCAAATGATGACTCAATATCATACCAATCAATTTCATCTCGTATATCTTTAAAATTAGGCAGAAATAAATCTTCTTCTATCATATTATGGATAAGTTTTTCTAATATGACAAAATGAATATCTTCATTTAGAGGAATGCATTTTATAATAGTAATTATAATTTTTTCAGAAAAAAAATATGTGTACTAATTCATTTAATTATTTAAGTATTCCCTAGATAAGAAATCAGGCAAAGAATTTTCACTACCTTTCTTGTATTGTATTTCGAAATCAAAAGGGGTTAGCTGGGCTTTCCATCTTGTAAATATCAATTTAGAGGCATCATGTTTGAACTATAAATTTTTGATTATATAAATGATCTTGAAATTTCAAAACACATTTAACAATTGTCAACATTTCATGAACCACAGTGGGGTATTTTTTCTGACTTTCAGACCATTTTCCAGAATGAAATCTAATCAAACATTCAACATTATTATGGGGATTGACTTGTTTAAGTATTCCTCTATAACCAATATTTGAAGCATCAGTTTGAACTATTTTTAACCAAGCTGGATTAGTTAAGGTTAAACAAGGCAGAGTTGTAACACGTTTTTTGATTAATCTTACCAGATCAGTAAGGACTTGAGTCCAAGGATTTTTGTGATCCTTTTTTAACCTATCATATAAAGGAGATAAATCTGTAGATAGATTCTAATAAAAGGGAGAAATATAGTTAGAAATAGAAACAATGTCAGTTTGGGAAATATTTTCTTCAATTTTCGAAATTCTATAATCTGAAATTATTTGATTTTATTTTAAAGAAATAATTGCTTTTTTTAGATTTTCAACTTCTATTTTTAAATCATTAAAAGAAGTATCTGTACCAGGAGTCTGACTGATAGCAAGACGTCTATTAACTTCAGTTAGAGAATAGGGCATCATATCAACAATAGAATCCAAATTTTTTGAATTTATCTTAACAACTTTATTATTAGCAAGTTTTAAAGTGCTAGGTTGTGAGGAAGTAAGATCAATAATTTTTTAGCAATGTTTTTCATCAATAATTCTTTCAATAATTCTAAAGCACTGTCAGTACTAATGGTTTGAACATTTAAATCTAAATCTTCAAACTGGGATTGTAATTTATAAAAAGTATTTTCACAATCACAAATATTATTAGTGCAATCCGTGCAGGCATTAGCCTGAGGTTTTTCATAATTCTCACTATCCGTGGAATCAAGTAATTCAATATCATTCTCAGATTCATAATTAGACTCAGAACCTGAAGTATATAATAAACCATACATTTTATCATGCATGTCTTTAGAGAGTTCTACAGACTTAAGTTTTTGGAGCTTACAATTTGGAGCAATATGACCAAATTTCTTACACCTATAACACTTGATTTTCTCTAGATCTCTATTGGACCTATTTTTCGTAAATCTGGTAGACTTACGATGGGTTTTTTTTGGCTTCACGCTCTGCTTTAGATCTGTGTCTATACCTTTTTTTTCTATGAGGTTTTTCTAGGTTACTAGTTCTATGGCCTCTTTTTCCAGAGATAGGATTTTTGTTATACCCTATACTTTTCCTAGCTAATTTCATCTCAAGAATGTCTAGTATTAGCTTCTAAATTTAATGATGGTTATTTCATGAGTAATTTTCAATATTTTCACTTTTTGTCATGTGGGAAATTCAATAAGCTTTCCATCGATATAAGATTCGCCCAAATCCGATAACCGAGTCAGAAGTTACGACTATTTTAAATTTCTATCGTAAAACAGCGCCATATTAGTCAGTGGCGCACCACGCCACAAGAGGAAATAGCATTTGACAAATTTCAGTAGGGGTCCGTGATTATGACGCATCGCACCAGGGCCCAAATTCAGAATTTGTCCTTTTCCAGTGTCTTAGCATGATTTCCTTCGAGTCGCGCCAAAGTTCCAGGTCACAAAAGAAGGGGCAACGCGATGGCTCCGCGTTGCGCCATCCCTCAGTTTTCCAATTGTCAAAATCCAGTGACACGACCGATAGCACCGCGTCGCTCCAAAGGTTCAGTTCGGGAAAATTTTATTGAAATTAAATGACGCGTCCAGGGTTAAATGGGTCAACTTTCCACCCCTATTTAAGCCCTTTAACACGTGATTCAACCACTTTTCACCCAAAAATACTCTCTCTTCTCTCAAAAACCTCTCAAGAACAACCTAGGAATTTTCATAGAAGAATTATAATTAATAATTTCCTCCATCAATCTTCACGAAATAATGAACTAAGGTATGCGTAGTGTTCATTCATGGACTCCTTCCGTCCATGAAGCCCAAGAATCTCTTTTCTAAGTTTATGTTTATGGATTTCTTTATGAATTTCATGTTGGGTTTGTTTTGTCTATTTTGATAATGATCAATTGAATTCAAATCCATGTTGGGTGATCAATTTTATGTGGAATTGATTTGTATAGATTTATATTCATGTGAACCTATGAATAAACCCTAGATGATGAAATTAGAGATGAATCATGATGATTAATTGTTGTATATGTGCTATGCCTACCATGTGTTTGATTAAATGCCTAGATGAAGGAACAATGCCCAACTAGTATGATATTATGAAATCCCCAAGTATGTACAAGTTATGCCTATCACATATTTTGATGGAATGCTTCTATAAATGTATTATGGATTACGATGTTAGTTATGTGTTCAAGTAAGTTATGCTTGGTCAGTTTTCCTTCCATCAAGTCTTGGGGGTACTTGTACCCGAAATATTAGTTGTGTGCCTAGAGTCATATCATGATTCCATGATACTCTCATTCAAGCTATGAATCCTTAGACTTCAGACAGTCTTATGACTCAGGAAATCTCCATGATCTCATGAACTCAGTCAATTGTCGGATATCAGTAATATTCCATCAGTCAATGGAATTTAGTAACTCAGTCCTTGTTCAGGTCAGTAAATTATGTTCAGTATCTATTCAGATAGGATTAGAAATTAGCACCGAGTAAACCCAAGGATAGGAACTCACCTGTTATGTGAGGGTGTGATTCTTAGAAGCAATCCTTGTGTTCCAGAACTATGTAGCCAGCATAGGTTGAGACATCATAGCCTGCTATATGAGGGTAGATAATGTGGCTTAGCCTGCTATGTGAGGGTTCCCACCGTTCTCACTAAAGTTACCTGTTATATTAGGGTCACTCACATGTTGTCCTTACCAGTGGCGTAGTATTGACACCCTTCCAATCAGGGCATAGATTGTACCCCAATTCAGCTATAATGCATTATTTGGGGCATGTTGGTTAGATGAATACCTCCCACAGTCTCAGTATCAATCTCAGTAAAAGAACTCAGATAGTTCTTTAGAATTTAGGACTATCAGATACAGAATGAAACTTAAATAGTTTCATCAGATTCAAGACTGTCAGATACAGTCACTCATGTTATCAGTTATATTCAGATTCAGTAATCATGTTATCACAATATTAGTTTCATTTGTTATGTCTCATGCATGTATTCTCACGCTCATGATAGTTAGTCAGTTATTATTATTGTTCATGCATATGAACCCCATGCATTTAGCCTACCTCACATGCATACCAGTACATTCAAAGTACTGACGCATTTACGCTATGGTGTCTTATACCATAGGTTCAGATACACGAGCTCCAAAGTAATAATAGATTCCAGATATCTGCAGACAGAGTTAGAAGTGAGTCCTTATCTTTCGAGGACATGATTATTTCCCCATTATCTCAGTAATTAATCTATTAGTTGGAGTTAGTTGGGGACATGTCCCATCAACTCCTTACTCAGACACTTCAGTTAGTTAGAGTCTTTCTAGACTATCATGTTTCAGACTTCAGTATTTTCAATTTTGTTTTGGGTATTCTACTACACCACACAGATGTTATATCATTCAGATCATGTTCAATATTGAACCTTATGGCCTTTCAGTTCATGTTTCTGCATTATAAAGTATTTTATGCAGTATACAGGTACATATATCAGTCATGGGTTAGCTTAAGGTCCTTCGGGGTCATGAGCACCGTATAGCATTTCGGGTACCAGATTCGGGGCATTACAATTTTCCATTCCAAATTGACCACAAAAGTCTCCTAATTGGGTTCTTTCTTTGATCCTATCTAGATTAATTTGTCTACACAGTTTCAACTCATTACAAATTTTTAGTCCTACTTCAGTGCAAGCTGCTAGAAGCTGGCCATAAGTGAAATTCATCCAAGGAATTGCACCATATTGTTCTTTAATAGATTTTCTAACTCTTTCAGCAAACAGAGGAGAAAGTCCATCTATGAATCTGGCCTTCCAGTGTTCTAATCTAGAATTGGGTAAATCCATAACCCTAGCAAGAAAAGAATCTTTATACCATCTAAATTCCCCTAAATGTCTACATCTAAGACCATTTAAGAGGGTGCAAGTATTTTCATGTTGATTAGTAAATCTACCTCCAAAGTTTTGAATAATAGTAAGCATAAGGGTGTAAACAGTGTCTTCTCTTCCCGCTAGCAATTGTCTACCTAGGTTATCAACACTAGGCAACAGATTTTTGGCATTAAAAATTTTGTTTATTTCTTCATTCAAAAGGAAATTATCCCACCAGCCACGAAGTTGGCCAGTAAAACCTGTAACAATTATTTTACATATAGTAGCATCCGCACCGTCGTCATCTTTAGGACTAGAGACTTTTGCAATAGTAGAATACATTAACATTCGATGGACTAAAATAGATAATTTCCTTTCAGTTAATCCATGTAAGTTCCATTCATAAATATACTCTCCACTATAAGACGTGTTTGTTAAAGATCACTCTCTTTTTTCTACAAGAACATCTTGAGGAGTCGGTCTTGGATTATAGGCAGTTTGCATACAGGGAATATCAGTATATTTTTTCCCCGGTTGTTTTCTCACCATTCCTCTGAGTGTATTTAACTCTGAGTGAATTTCTGCTCCTATCTTAGAGATTGGAGTGGACTGTATATCCTCAAAATTATTGGAAATAGACTCAATAGAATCAGCAAAAATATTAGACAGATCCATGGGTTTTATATTTAAACCTGAAAATTTCTTTTCAAGAAGTTTTTCAAGTTGTTCTAAATTAGAGGGTTTTCAAAATCGTTCAATATTAGGAGGTCTTTGAATATGAGGCTTAACTGTCAAATCTTTTGTTTTGCTATCTGAGGTAGAAGCAATATCAGATAACTTTTGACTATCGCTTAGCTTCTTAATCAAATCAGTCATGATATCTAGCTTTTTATCAAGAGAAGAAATATGTTCTCCAAGAACTTTCACATAAAGGCTTAAATAATTATTTTGAGCAATTAAACTATTTATTTCAGAATTAGTGATTTTTTCAACTTCATCATCAATGAATTTTTGAAAAGCAGAGAAGGTTATGCTAGTATTGTTGGGTAATACGAAAGCTGATTGAGGGGGATAAATATTCTGAGTTACAGTACTATCTGCATTTTGATATGGCCTTTCAATAATTTTTACATATAAAGGCAAATATGCAGACATATACCATGGCATAAAGCAAATAATTTGATTATGAAATGCACACATTTCATAAAATTCTTTAGAAATATTTTTCAATTCATCAGAACTATAGGTTTCAAAAAACCATGTCCTAAATATTTTCCGTTTTTCAGAAAAAAATTCTCTTTTAATATAATTTTTGGCTGTTGAAACAGGACTAAAATCAATTAGCTATGGACTCATGATTAACAAGAATTAACATCAAACTTTATTTCAGAGGGAGTGGGATTATCCCTATCTAGGATATTATCATTATCTTGAACTATATTTATTTTAGGATTGATTTTAATTTTTTCAATATTTTTAAATAGAGTATGCGAATCTGCAGAATTTAAAGTATGCAAAGATGCAGCATGACTTCTAGCTGGACCATAAACTGGTTCAACTGGAGAGATATGATGCATAGCAGGTAACATTCTTGGTATAGAAAAGGAATTTCAATTATAAATGGTAGAATTATCGTCAAATTGGAAACAAATTCTATCGTCTGTATTTTGAGTTACATGGGCTAACTCTGAATTTGTCACATCCTCCGCAAGTTGTTTTGGAGAAATGACTGAATTTAAAACCCAAGTTTTTGGTAAATTAATCTCATCCCATCTAATAGATCTTCTTGTAGTGACCTTGGATTTTGCAAAATTGGTTTCGATAAGCATAGTATAATTAGAAGCATCTTCGATTAATTTAAATTGAGGATTTAAAGTAGATAATAAATGATAATAAATACGATAAGACAAACATATAAGTTCAGATCCAGGTGTATAATTATAGCCATGAGTTTTCACACTTAAAGTTAAAGCATCAAGAATATTCATATCAGTCAAAGATAGTTGTAAATTTGGCTGAGTGTTAAAATATACAGGGCTTTATGGAAGAGTGGATTCTATAGATCCCATCAGAGATTTTCTGAAATTTAAATTTCTAGCATCACATAATGCAGCTAGAAATGTCTCTGGAAGACCTTTCAAGGTTAGCGGTTTAAAAAATAATTGCACTAAACCAATATGCATAAAATTATAATAATTTTTAAACATATCAATATCTTTTTTATTCAGTAATTTTATGGTTTGTTCGTCAGCATTCAGAGCAATATATTGTTCAGTGGTTTTTGTTATCTGCTTATATTTAAATCTATCTAGAAAGCCATAATCATAAATGGTTTTTATATTTACTTGTGGAATAGTCCATTTATTTAATAAGTCCATATTTTGAGGTAAATCTACCTCTTGTAGTTTAGTACTTTTTGTACTAACTTCTTCTATATACATTTATAAAAACTTTAGATGGGATGAAATTAATTTCCCAAAAACTTGGGTTTTAAATTCAGTCATTTCTCTAAAACAATTTCCAGAGGATGTGACAAATTCAGAGTTAGCTCATGTAACTCAAAATACAGACGGCATAATTTGTCTCCAATTTGACAATAACTTTATCATTTATAATCAAAATTCCTTTTCTATACCAAGAATGTTACCTGCTATACATCATATCTCTCCAGTTGAACCAATTTATGTTCCAGATAGAAGTCATGCTACATCTTAGCATACTTTAAATTCTGCAGATCCGCATACTCTTTTAAAAATATTGAAAAAATTAAAATCAATCCTAAAACAAATATGATAATGATAGTATCCCAGATAGGGATAATCCCACTCCCTATAAAATGGAGTTTGATGTTAATTCTTGTTAATCATGATTCCACAGCTAATTAATTTTAGTCCTGGTTCACCAGCCAGAAATTATATTAAAAGAGAATTTTTTTTGAAAAATGGAAAACATTTAGGACATGTTTTTTTTAAATCTATAGTTCTGATGAATTGAAAAATATTTCTAAAGAATTTTATGAAATGTGTGCATTGCAAAATCAAATTGTTTGCTTTGTGCCATGCTATATGTCTGCATATTTTCCTTTATATGTAAAATTATTGAAAGGTCATATCAAAATGCAAATGGTACTGTAAATTAGAATATTTAGCCCCCTCAATCAGCTTTCGTATTACCCAACAATACTGGCATAACCTTCTCTGCTTTTCAAAAATTCATTGATGATAAAGTTGGAAAAATCACTATTTCCGAAATGAATAGTTTAATTGCTCAAAATAATTATTTAAGCCTTTATGTGAAAGTTCTTGGAGAACATATTTCTTCTATTGATAAAAAGCTAGGTATCATGACTGATTTGATTAAGAAGCTAAGCGATAGTCAAAAGTTATCTGATATTTCTTCTACCTCAAAAAGCAAAATAGAAGATTTGACAGCTAAGCCTCATATTCAAAGACCTCCTGATATTGAAGGATTTCGAAAACCCTCTGATTTAGAACAACTTGAAAAACTTCTTGAAAAGAAATTTTCTAGTTTAAATATAAAACCCATGGATCTGTCTAATATTTTTGTTGATTCTATTGAGTCTATTTCCAATAATTTTAAGGATATACAGTCCACTCCAATCTCTAAGATAGGAGCAGAAATTCACTCAGATTTAAATAAACTTCGAGAATAGTGAGAAAACAACCGGGGAAAAAATATGTTGATATTCCCCGTACGCAAACTGCCTATTATCCAATACCAACTCCTCAAGATGTTTTGGTAGAAGAAAGAGAGTGGTCTTTAACAAACACGTCTTATAGTAGAGAGCATATTTATGAATGGAACTTAGATGGATTAACTGAAAGGCAATTATCTATTTTAGTCCATCGAATGTTAATGTATTCTACTATTGTAAAAGTCTCTAGTCCTAAAGATGATGATGGCGAGCCTGTTAGGATGGATGCTACTTTATGTAAAATAATTGTTGTAGGTTTTACTGGCCAACTTCATGGTTGG
>NC_061111.1:125341233-125364857 GCF_002878395.1 Capsicum annuum
CAAGACATCCTCAGTCAAGCTATGCTCCATAGATTTCAGTTAGTCAAGTGACTCAGAAAAACTCAGAAATCTCAGTAGTTCAGTAGTCCCAGTAGTTTCAGTACTCTCAGTCAGACCTCAGATCTCAAGTAGTTTTTCCGTCAGTCAATGAAACTCAGTGAATTCATCTTAGTTCAGCTAAGAAAATATTATTAACTAAGTTAATCAATTTATAAATCAGTTCAGTTCAGCGCAGTTAATCTTTTTAGAGTCTTTCAGTTGGGAGTAAGGACTAGCACAGAGCGAGTACAGGAATGGTAATTTTTCTCGTTATAAAGGCAGAGTCATTAGCACAAATCCCTGTACTCTAGAACTACGTAGCCAGTGCAGGACAGGAGTCACCCATCAAACTAAGGCTATACTTGACTATTATATTACCTTAGGCTTGATTTCCTATTCAGGTTCACCTGTCAGAGAGGCTTGACCATAGTAGAGGTCTCTACTCATGGCACGGTATTGACACCCTTCCAATCAAGGCAAAGATTAGACCCCACCAGTACAGTATCGGGGTATATCGATTAGGTTACTACCTCCCACAGTCACAGTTATAGTTACAGTTTCAGTATCAGTCTTCAGAGTAGAAATCAGGAATCAGGACTGTCAGAGACAGTCATCGATATCAGTAAGAAACACAGATAGTTCCATTAATTCCTGGACCCATCCCGTCAGATAGGCTTGGTCCCATATTTAGATGCTTATTATTAGATCTAGAGGTCACCCGGCAGACAGGCTTGATATCAATCTCAGATTCAATTGAGTATTCTTATTATCAGTTTCAGAGATCACTCGTTAGCTAGGACTGATCTCAGACTTAGATGTTCAGATACAGTTTGAAACTTAGATAGTTTTCCCCAGAATTAGGGCTGTTAGATACAGTCATCCATGTTATCAGTCATTCAGTATCTCAGTATCACGAAACTCATATTGTCAAAGTTCAAACTCAAGTAGTCAGTATCTCCACGAGTTCAGTAGCAGTTACGTATGTATGTATGTATGTATTCTCATGTTCATATTAGTCAGCATGTTCATGCATATAAACCCCATGCATTTAGCCTACCCCCACATATACTCAGTATTTTAGTTGTACTGATGCATTTGCGCTATGGTGCTTTCTTTTTATGTTACACCATAGGTTCTGAGGTGTAGATTCCAGATCAGCAGTAGCAGTTCAGTAAGTAGTGAGTCCTCATCTTTCGAGGACATGATCGTTACATTTATTATTCTAGTATTTTAGTTTATTTTTAGTTTAGGGAGTTAGTTGGATACATGTCCCCTTCAACTCCTTATTCAGACAGTTTAGAGGCTTTCAGACGATTATAGAGTTTTCAGATTTAGACTTTAGTATTTTCAGTTTTGTTTTGGTATTGTGATACCACCTTATTTCAGATATTTTATTATTCAAGATTGAACCTTACGCCCTCTTTGTTTATGTTTTCACATTTTATATATATATTGTGCAGTTATAGGTACAGATATCAGTCATGGGTTAGCTTGTGGTCCTTCGGGGTATAAGCACTGTGTAACGTTCCGGTTCAGAAAATCGGGGCGTTACAACAACACTTTCCTTTCTTGTGGTCTACACCCAAACTAAATGACATACTCTCTAGAATAACATACATATCATCCAAAGCAAATAGAGAGTAGAGAAAGGTATCACTCAAATCAACTTCTACTAAGGTGCTTTCATGTGTGTACTCACTACTAGTTTCCCAATAATCACCATGAGTACCCTCAATAATGAAATCACACAAAGTAGAAGTAGCTTCAGCAACTACACATTCCTTACCCTTAAGAGTACTCTCATATTCCAAGAAGAGATTTCCCTCTTTAGGAGGAATATTGTCATACCATAATGGGTTAACATATAGGCTATAGCTTCCAAGGCAAGCTATACCATCATTTTCACCACTAGGTTCATTAGGAGTGTTTAAATCATCTTCAAACAAGACATTATACCTAAAAAGAGTGTGATCTACCTCACGAACAGATTTGGAACAAGCAATTTCCTCACTCTCTACATGATCAATATCAAGTTTCAAGGATGTTTCAAACACGATATTACCCCAAGAAGAGCTCTAGGGTTCACTCTCACTTTGTTGACCAACATTTTCAAACACTTCACTCACTTGAGTCCAATTAAGCACATCACACACATACTCAAGTGGTGGACAGTTTTCACAAACAAGTTGATCAACACCCATTACACAAGACGATGTACTTCCATTCAACATATAGGCTTCAACACTAGGTAGACATAAATTGATCTCACAAGAGGAGTCAATTTCGTCATCAATAGGATCAACTAGTGTATCCACACTCACAATATGTACATCATCAACAAGAGTCAAGGAATCATTAAACTCATAAATAAGTAAGCTACTACTCACACTTAATGGATTACTAGCCATACAATTATCATTTACATGCATTAAAGTGTAAGAGTTAGCTATTTTACCTTGAAGATCTTGAGTAGACTCTTTCTTGCCATAAGGTGAAGGTCCTCCATAAGCTTAGGAAGCAACTTCCTTTTGACATTGGTCGCCTTCGCTTGCAATGTTGGTACCTACACAAATGTCCATAGAATTAGAAGGACAACTAAAGTTAGCACAGTTTGGTGGTAGTCCCCTCACTTCGCTCAACACAACCTCTCCTTTTTCCACTCTCGGATTACCACCTTTCACTCACTTACTCCTCTCAATCTTTTATCTCTCATAATAATTCAAATTGGAGTAGGTAGGAACTTCTTTTTGCGGCTCGGACAGAATGTACATCTCGAGGCAATTTTCCCATCAGTCTCTTACAATATTAGGCCAATTTTGCATATTTGGAACTTTATGTTGTGCAAACCAATCAGCGCCCAAGCTCACATGAACATAGGTTATGGGAAAAACATCACACCACACCTCCTCATGGTAATTAAATTGGGAGAAGACAACTTTTACCCTCTCGGTAACCTTAAAGTTGTCCAAGAAGTATGGAACAAGTAAAGGCTCACAAAATAACCCCAAGTAATCAACCATGGATGGAAAAATGTAGTTTCGATAGTACCTATCATTTAACACAATGAGGCAGCCCGGTATCCCACAAATGGTCACCTTTCCGGAGTGTACACTCCTTCTCGGATCAAACATTGTAAAGCACATGAGTACCCCTCAATTTTAGAGATGCATACCATCTTGTTCTCATTGGACAACCTACATTATATCTAGTATAACCATTCATATTATATCAACCTTGATAAGAAGTACTACAATGTGGAGAATATGAATCTTCACACTCCTCATGTGTACTCTCATCATAGCGCTCATAAGGTTTGTGAATGAAAGGGTTATACCTAACACCAAATCTAGGTTCAGAGTGGGGAGTGCAAGACTCCTCACATGTCCCAACTTCATCATAAGATCCATCACGAGGTCCTACATCATCTCCAAAGTCACCATAAGCACTAGGCACTTCATTCACCTCATTCTCTCCCTCAAAATAGTAACTTTCAAATCTGCCTATGTTTTGATCATGGATATTTTCATAGCCTCCGCAATATCCCTCAACTTCGTAGCCATAAAAACCCTCACTACAATCATAGTCTCCAATATTGTAATCACAATAATCCCCGGCTATTGAAGTCATGTTCCCCTTATATCACCCTTTAAACCTACAAAATGAACAAACAATATTAGTAGTAAAACTCTTCACCAGCACTCGTATACACTCACCTTTGTGATTCTCACACTTGGAGCGGCGAATATTGAAAGTTGCTTATACTCCGGTAGTCAATAGGATGTCAATTCTACTTGGTGGCCGAAATAGATTCTTCTTTGATCGACTCAAGACACAAAATAAAATTTACTTACGAACTTGAAATAAAGAAGTTACAACGAATTAAAAACAAGAAGAGCTCACAAATAACGAAGACATGAAAGAAACGAATTCAACAATTAATCTACAACTAAGTAGGTGATTACTAGTTGCTAATTAATTCTAGAATCAAGACATGAAACTAATGAAACAATAAGATAAAACTAAGAATCTAAAATTTGAGCTCAAAAAAATATTGTGTGAACAGTAGCAGTGATGATGTGGCAGCCACGTATTGGTTCGGTTTTATCAAGTTTTAATCACCATTCTTGAAATTTTTATTCCTTCTAATTTTGGAATGAAAGACAATTAGTATTTGGAGGGAAAGAACAAGTCTTGTAACTATTTTCAAATTCAACTCAAAAGGTGAGATTTGACTTGTACTAGTTCCATAAAACAAGGCTCCTTGAAATATGGAAAAATGGTTGAAAAAGTTGATGTCAAGTCTATGAGTGATGTGAACTAGTCCTTTCACCAAGAACTACTACAACGTTTCTTTCACCTTTTGCAGATTTAAAGTTCACTTTTCTTGTGTTAACAACAGATGAAAGGGTGAAGAACAACAAGAACACAACAACAATATTTTAAGAACGACAACAAGTCCAACACCCAACTACAAGGTCACATTCATCCAAGCTATAACAACAACATCAACACGGCCAACTTCAAATCCATAACAACAAGAACAACAACAATCCAAGCTTATGTTCACAACAACAACTTTCAACAAGTTCAAGCTCAAGTTTAGATCTAGACTCAAAGTGTTAGTGGACAAGAAAACTAACACTAGAAACAACAAAACAAACAAGAATACTACTAGATCTAGACATACAATAAACAAATCTCAGCCAAGACACAACAAAAACACAATTTTGGCCAAAGAACAAAAACACTGACAGATTGCTATTTTCTGAAAATTTCAGTTTTTAATTTTTTTTTGTAGTTTTCAAGTCTCAAGCCTAAGATTGATCTTGTTAGAACAAAATCAACGATGGCTTTGATACCAAATGATATGCGAAACATAAGAGGAGGCTCAAAAACTACTCAAAACAGTCCACAAATCAACTAGAACCCGAGGACCCCTTTGAGAGCAACTTTTGGCCAACAATAACAACACAAGGATTAAAAGATACAAGGTGTATTTTAACACCAAAACAGCAACAATGACACAACATGAAACAAGTCATGGATTCAACACAAACACAAGGGAAATTGCATAGAAAATAAAGATAGATAGTGAGACCAAGATTATTACAAGATTAAGAACCAAGTGTATTTCAACACTAACCCTTAATGAATGTAACAATCAAAACCACACTCTTACGATGACCACCAAGGGAATGAACTCACCTCAAGATCTACCATTTCCAAGCAAAGGTCAGTATTGGCTTTTCCAAGCCCTATGCTAAGGATGGATTTTCCAAGCCCTACAAATAAGGGTGTTACACTTTTAAAAGAGAGAAAATATGTCTTTCAATTTTTCATCATTCAAAATCTGCTAAGAAATGAGCTAAAATGACCTATTTATAGTGTATTACAAAAGAAGACAAAAAGATCACTTTACCCTTAATGATAGGTGCGGCCATAGTGTGTAAATACACCATGTGTAATGTCCAAAATGCACTTAATTAAGGTCTAAAACCGTGAGTCCTCAATCTTAAATTCTCCAAGCAATCTTCCACACGCGAGATTGCTTTAAGTTATGCTCAAAACGGGTCCTCCATGCATGTTCTAGTATTCACGAGGTGACCAAGTCTTGAGCCTCTATATGTTGGTCTCCAAAGATGTCATCAAAGGATAAGATGGTCATTTGTCTCATATCAGGAGTTTATCCTTTCATTATTATGAATTTTTCTGTCATGGAAGTGGTTCCCCAATCTTCTATTGATATGAGTTTTTTAATGACCATCTTGGAGTATCCATGAACATCTGGGGTTGTTTCACTCATTTGATGGTGTTCTATTTCAATACTTCCAGTAGCCACTAGTATTTATTCATAAAAAGCTCTTGTTTTATAAGATTCTAGCCGTGACTATGTCCAGCTAAAACCCTTTCATATCAATGCCAGAGATCTAACTTCTCGTACTTAGTAACTATGAAAGATCTAGAATCTATCAAAATATAAAGAATTTTTTTTATAGTTTCTTGACTTAGTTCCGAAATGGTGGTACAGTCGAGTTTAATATGGCTTATGTTGTCTTTGTCTTTGTGACTACGTTTGACTCAATAGAATCAGCAAAAATATTAGATAGATCCATGGGTTTTATATTTAAACTAGAAAATTTCTTTTCAAGAAGTTTTTCAAGTTGTTCTAAATCAGAGGGTTTTCAAAATCCTTCAATATCAGGAGGTCTTTGAATATGAGGCTTAGCTGTCAAATCTTCTGTTTTGCTTTTTAAGGTAGAAGAAATATCAGATAACTTTTGACTATCACTTAGCTTCTTAATCAAATCAGTCATGATATCTAGCTTTTTATCAAGAGAAGAAATATGTTCTCCAAGAACTTTCACATAAAGGCTAAAATAATTATTTTGAGCAATTAAACTATTTATTTCAGAAATAGTGATTTTTCCAAATTTATCTTCAATGAATTTTTGAAAAGCAGAGAAGGTTATGCCAGTATTGTTGGGTAATACGAAAGCTGATTGAGGGGGATAAATATTCTGAGTTCAGTACCATCTGCATTTTGATATGACCTTTCAATAATTTTTACATATAAAGGAAAATATGAAGACATATAGCATGGCACAAAGCAAACAATTTGATTATGCAATGCACACATTTTATAAAATTCTTCAAAAATATTTTTCAATTCATCAGAACTATAGGTTTCAAAAAACCATGTCCTAAATGTTTTCCATTTTTCAGAAAAAAATTCTCTTTTAATATAATTTCTGGCTGGTAAACCAAAACTAAAATCAATTAGTTGTGGAATCATGATTAACAAGAATTAACATCAAACTCCATTTTATAGGGAGTGGGATTATCCCTATCTGGGATATTATCGTTATCTTGAACTATATTTGTTTTAGGATTGATTTTAATTTTTTTAATATTTTTAAATAAAGTATGCGAATCTGCAGAATTTAAAGTATGCAAATATGCAGCACGACTTCTAACTGGACCATAAATTGGTTCAACTGAAGAGATATGATGCATAGCAGGTAATATTCTTGGTATAGAAGAGGAATTTCGATTACAAACGATAGAATTATCATCAATTTTGTACTAACTTCTCCCATATCCATTTATATAAAACTTCATATCTATGCCATAGACTTTAGATCTAATACATAATTACTATGAAAGTTTCTAGGCTCTGATACCATTAAGGAGGATCTTTTCAGGCATGAGTAAGCCGCGGCGCTTGCCAGACTAGCTTTAACAATATCGGATTAAGCCATAGTCGGAATACCAAACCAAAGCACCAACCTAAATATAAAAGAATTTTTGAATTGCTTAATGACTGTATGGAATAATTAATCCTTTTACCCGAACAAAGGGGTTGTCACATATTTAATATACTTATGTTGAACCCATGTGTCTAGAAGTTCTGGCTGTGCGAAAATTCGTCCTTTTCTTCATCTTTTACGGGCTAAAGAGACACAGCTTACTAGATGTAGTCACAAATACAAAGCCAACATAAGCTATATTAAACTTGACTGTACCACCATATATATATATATATATATATATGTATATAGATATATATATATACACATATATATTACACACACACATATATATATGTTATACCTCTGTCTCTGTCTCTAATATCTAATCTCTTATTTAATCTCTATCTCTAATATATTAAAAGTGTGAAGGGTTTTACAGATATTGTTTGAATTTTTTATCCTTTAATATGTATGTATGTATGTATGTATATATATATATATATATATATGTTATACCCTTGTCTTTGTCTCTAATATCTAATCTCTTATTCAATCTCTATCTCTAATATATTAAAAGTGTGAAGGGTCTTATAGATATTGTTTGAATTTTTTATCCTTCAATAAAAGACCTTGCTCTAGATAAATATGTTTTTTCACTTGTATAATATTAAATATTAATAATAATAATAAATATGAAAAAATAAGACTTTAGTCATCAACAACCCCTTTAAGTAATCCCGAAATTTCACTTAAACCCCTCAACTAAAGCCTGTACCTATCAGACCCCTAACCCACCCGAATTTTGATTCAAGCGGGCTTTTTTTTCCTACATGGCATGCCACAAGTTTTGTACTCAGTAGGGGCGCGTGAGGAATGATATTTTTGCTAAATCATGAATAAAAAGGTGCCAAGTGGCACTGAGGTCCCCCAAAAATTATTAATAAAATAATTTTTTTAAAAAAAACTCACCCATATTCCCCCCCCCCCCATCCGATACTCCCCCCCTCTTCATCTTCTTCTCCCGCTCTTCTTCCTCATTCTTTTTTTTCTTAAACTTAATTTTCCTCCCATTTTTTATACTTTTTCTCTTTTTTTGTTCTTAGTTTTGAATGTACTTTTTGATTTCAATTTTTTTTTTGTTCTTAGTTTGATCTTATTCTTAATTCTTTTCCGCCATTAGTTTGCCGAAAAAATGAAAGTTGCCGAAAAAAATAGAAGTTTGCCGGAAAAAATGAAAGTTTGCCGGAAAAATGTAAATTCATTTTTTTCACAAATCAACAAAATTGTAAATTTAATTTAAAAATAAATATTAAAATGCTATTTTCATAAATCAATAATCTATTTCATCTTCCTCAATCTATTTTGAGTTTTCTCGATCTCATTTTTTATTGTAGAAATGGAAGAATTTTATCGGAAAAAATGAAGTTACGCCGGAGGCTTTTGAGTACAAGATAAAGAAGAGGAGGGTGTGGTCAGGGGCGGGGGTGTTTAGTTTTTTTCTTTTTTTTAAAAAAAAAGTTATAATTATTTTTAATCATAATTTTAATTAGTTATGGAATATTTTTTAATTAGTTTTGGATTTAATGCCAAATATCACCTTTTAATTCGTCATTTTTGCCACATCATCGCGTGTGTGTTGCTCATACTTTAGCTTTTAGCTGATTGACAAAAAAATGTTCAAAGAGTTTAAATTTTGGGTGAGTTAGGGGTTTGATAGGTACAGGCCTTAGTTGAGGGGTTCAAGTAAATTTTTGGGATAGCTTAAAGTGGTTGTCGATGACTTAATCCAAAAAGTAAATAAGAAAAATATTCAGTATGTGTAAAATCGACTGAATTTTCCTGCAATTATAGGAAAGATAAAAAATAAATAAGGAAGAAGTTTTATTATGTGTAAATTCAGTTGATTTATCCTACTTTTATGGAAAAAGTTGATTTTCTAATGTCGAATAATTATGTTCACGAGAAAACAATTATTAACATATATCATATTCTTCTACCCGTCCCTTAGCCTACATTACAATTCGTAAAGTCCTACTTGATCTTGAGTCTTGATATTTCTGATATTAGTGGAGTACGACACTAAGGGCAAACTTATGTTTCAGCTTATATGACATGTGAATTCTTTGTGAAACTGGGAAAAATTTGATTCTTACATCTATTTCCATATTTGTGAGTAAATATGGATGATTCTCTTGTGGTGAGGGAACATCTTTGATGGTGGTTAGGTTGTTTGTATGATCTCTTTTTTGTGTAATATGCATGATTTTTCCAACTTGATAGAGACAATTCTTTAGGTTAGGAAGTTTTGAAATAGTGTTCATGAGTTTTTCGTTCATAATATAACATGCTTATTGTGGAGCTTGCTCATCAAGCAGTCGTTGTAGTTCTAGCTTGAGTGTATCAGTTGTAGTAGTGATGTTAGAGTCTTTGGTGATGAACAGGGCTTTAAGTATGGGGTGATGATCCTAGATATATTTATACTCCTATATGTTATTATCTATACGTGTTTAGCTTACTTTTGAGGACTTTCTGATGTTCTTAATAATGAATAAATTAAGGGTACAATTGTATAGTTATATGTTAAGTTACATTTTTAGAGTTTTTAAGTTACATTTGAAACAAGTTAAGAGTCAAAATGATTAAATAGAGTTTAGACGAGAAAATTAGTTGCGCTAGCTTGAGATATGCTTGTTCTAGTGTACTTTGATGAGCTTTATTGTGTTGTATGAACTAATGATTGTCATTTGATGTTTTAGGAGACCATTTTAGCTGTTTTAAAATCTAATTAAATTCTACAAACAAATCCTAAGAAGTGGGAAAACAAGGAGCAAATGTATGCCAAAATAGGAGCTTAAACGGAACAAATCCTCCCCATTATAGGAGTGCCTATGGCGTACCCTCCATAGATGGATATAGGGTGTGCGCCTCAGCCAATAGGAGTACCCCTCATTGAATCATACTTTCTTTGAGTGGGATCTTTACCTCCAAAGGTTGGCAACTCCCGGGGCATTCAAAAGTTGATTTTTAAACCTTTTAAGCGATGAGCAATGTTGTCAATTCATATATTTAGTGTTGGGATATCATGGACGACTAAAGCACTATAAAAGCATCATGTGGTCACAATTTAATCCCACTTGATCAATACACAAATTGGAGAGGAGACAAGATATCAAGGGGCTCAAACTTGGGTTCTTTGTTCTTTAACTTTACTTTTTTGTAGTTTTACTTTATGAACTCATCTATCATGATTCTTTGTAAGAATATGAGTGACTAAACACCCTAATTCTATGGCTGACGCAACAAATATGAGTGTGTAATTATGATTTTATTGTTGGTTTATATGTTTATCAAATATGTGATTGTTCTTACATTCTTGTTTTACTATTCTAAAGCATTAAGAACTTTAGGATAAACCTAAGTCCCAAAAATAATTGACCATAGAAGTGAGGGATGTAGTGAATAATGTATAGAGTGTGGATCATGTCTTTAATCATTTGGTAATAATTGTTAGAGGATAATTTGCAGCTAGGATAGAGATATATTTAAACAACCCACTTGGTTAATGAAATAGAAAGATAGCTTAATGCACTCAAAATGAAGACTCACATCCCCACTCAATGATATGGTTGTGAGATTAATTTGGATCGATAACTTAGAGGATGACCATTCCCAAGTTATAATATCAACCTCATAGATCAACAATCACGATAAACACAAACACTGGCTAGAAATTATAAGTAGACATGAATGTGTAGTAATGTCTCAGCCCTGAAAACGCTCCATATATTGTTTATACTTCAAATTTCATACAGTTGTTATTTCATGTTACTTAGTTATATTTACAAAGCTCATACTCTTGTTACAAAGCTCATACTTTTGTTACAAACTTGCACATGTTTAATCTCATTAGTAATGCCAGAATTGGATAGTGTGCTAATCACCAAGTCCTTGTGGGATCGATATTCGACTCGAAAGGGCCACTTTATGACTTGACGGCCACAATACACTTGCATGAGCGGTAGGAAGCAACACCCATTTTTGATAAAATCGTAGTTTCACTATTTTTCTCAAATTTAATATTGACTCCTAAATATAAAATTAAGAACTCCTAAAATATATGGTAAAAGAAATATAGTATAGACTCCTAAATATATAGTAAAATAATAATAATATTTTTTATTTGGAGGTGTATGTGAAACAGGGGAATAATGTAGATTTCTCAAAAACAAAAAAAAAAGAATAATAGTTTTTTTTATTTGTGGGTGTACGTGAAACAAGATCATAATATAGATTTCTCAAAATGTGGTAGAGGACAAAAAATAGAAAGTTTTTCTTTACTTGGTGTAAGAAATATGATATATGTTATTAAGGTTTAAGCTTTGTTTAGGTTTAGGATATATTCTTTTTTTGAAATCAAAATACTTCATGGTACAAAAGGAAAAGAAGACCTAACTATTAAATTATTAGTATCATGGTAGGAGAAGTCTTAAAGTACCATGTTGGTAGGTTAATTTCTTATAATTTAAGTAAACAAATAAAACACGATCATAAATAATTTTAAACCTTAATAATTGATTATTACTTTTTGCAAAAGAAAATTAAAACTCTTACAAATTGAAATATACCCTTTCTTGGCTGATATTTTTTTGGACTTCTATAAATAAGTGTCCTTCCTTCTACAACAATATACACAATGTAGTTCTTGAACTAAATTTTGTTTAGAAATTCCCTCAATAGTTTTATATATTTTTTTTATATCAGTCATATGTATGCTAATTAACCAAATCAATTTAATATATTATGAGTTTTTATAATTTTTCGTTGTTATGATCGTTCAAGTTTCTTTGTAGGCTTTTACACAATACCTTTTATTTTGTACCCAATACCATACTCATGATTTGAATTCAATCGAATTTAAATGAAATATCAAAAGATTATTAAGTTATTGCCCAATCTATAAATGTGGGTTATGCAATATAAAAAATCTAGTTTGTTTTCTCATCAATTGTATTGTTCCTTATTTTGATAATTGGTATATTCTATAGATTAATATTCTAAAATTTTCAAATCTATTCTAAGCTTCATAAAAACATTAATTATCGAGGTATAACTTCTATCGATTTATAAGCCACACAAATACATTTATCTTCAATTTAAGTTCATTGCATTTTAAATGTTGTTTTGATTTTGTCCTTAGTCTAATTGTGTGATTTAAAGATTTATTCTTACAACTATTATCGCAATAGTCGTTAAAAATATATATATTTGAGTCTCATGTAAGTCCTCTTATTTTTCTATCAAAGATCCTATTTTTTTGCATTCACACATAATTTGAGAAATTGAAAATGGACTGGCGTGTTGTTTATATTGAATTTAAGATTCTTTTTGTTATGCTAAACACACGACAAAATTAATAGATTTTCACTTTTCATTTAAAAAGAAAAAGGGATGAAAAAACACTATTAGGTAAATTATGTCTGTGGAGATTCATCAAGCTCACATTTCGTAATATTTTTTGTGGAAAGTTGTAATGATACGTATTTGTGATTTTTTTAATGCATTTTAATCATTTTTTTCTTTTCCATAGTCACTAGATATTGATTTTGAGGTTTGGGGATCGTTGGCCTAGTTTTCGATGCGATCAAAAATGATTTGTGCGAGTTTATGATTTTTAGAAGCTTGAGAAGTCATATAGTTGACTTTGGTCAACGTTTATTGTTTTGAGTGTCCAATGACAAAACGACTATGCTAACAAATTTGGAATGTCCAATTTGGGTTAGTAACGGGGTTGATTCAATTTCGAGACCTTTATATCTAATTTCAATCCTTCATTTGAAAAATAATGAAATAGGGACTCGGGGGTTAATTTATTAATGACAATCTTTTTTTGAAAATCTGATGTTGCTATTGAGTTTGCAATGACAAATTAGCCTAGTAGCATTGTTCGTTTTCATCCATGAGATTCTGAATGAATCCCGAGGATGTGATCGAGAACTTGCCATTTTTTCCAAGTTGTTGATATAACATTAGCTAGTGCCCCTGCTTAAGCGATCAAAGGGTTGCTTAAGTGAAAGGTGCCTTGGTGACGCAGGAACCGCTTAAGTAAAGCCCAACCATTTTGGCTTGGTAGCTAAAGCGACGTCCCAGGCGTTTAAGTGTTGGTCGCTTAAGCGATCATTTGGACGCTTAAGTGGGAGCTTAATCGACCGATGCTGGTACAATATATGTCTTATTTTCACATTTTCCTCCATTTTTAGACCTTTGAACTTCAAGCTTAGACGATTCTTGAGGATTTCTTCACTGTTTGAGTTTGGGTGAGCTCTAAAACCTTATTCCCATTATTTTTCATCAATCTTATCATCTAAAACACCTCTAAATCATGATTTCAAAATAAAAATTTGATGTTTTTATCGATAAAGTTTAAAAAGTATTTTTATTTAATTTGAACTTTATTTTAAACCTATTTCGCATGAGTTTTTGCCTGTAGACTCCTATAAACTCGGGGAATGTATTTTAAAATAAATTTTTAATTCTACTCCTTCTGATTTCGAACTTAATTTTGAAACCCACTTGGATCCGCTCAAATATGGACAATATAGATATAGTTAGCTTTCTATAAATGCATAGATGTTATATTTGAATATTGTAATTGATGATGGGGCCATTCATGAGGAGTAAGCTCTGTGTTGAAGCACTTTATACCAATATTTCATTGTTTTGAGGTAGGTTATGGCTTAACTTCTTTCACATTGAGATGGTTAGTCAATAAATAAGTAAAGCATGCTATGGTTGGGGAAAATAGTTATGGAGTCTATATTTCAAGATTATTTTACTATTGTGTACCTGTGTAGGGGCTGATACTTTGTTGTTGATTGACTTGTGATATTTGATATTGTGTGTAGCCCGTGTGGGAGCTTTATTTGACATCACTCGCCTTATCTGTGCATTTGAATACTTTTGTTCTGGATATGATGCCCGTGGGGGGGCTTATTTTGGTAATATAGGCTTTATTGAGAATTTATTGCTTTTATCATAATAAAAATACCCAACTTAGCAGTTGATAAAATATTAATTAGATCTTGCATGAATATTTATTTTGATGGTGCCTAATTGGAGTTGATGATCATGAAGTGGACATATTGAGTTGATTTCTGGGCTCACTTATATATGTGTGTGTTGGATGGATTGAAAATCATCATATTGAGTTGAGTGTGAGCATTACAAACTTATTCCATACATATACATTATGAGAAACTGGTACTATTAAGAACCATTATTTTAAAAAAAAATGAAACACTTTTATGAAAATCCTCTTCGTGAACACGAATCAGAGAGAAGATTTGAGATTGAGATTGAGAATAAGATATTCTCAATGGGTCCTACCTGGTAGTTACGAGCACGGTGGGTGTATACAGAAATCCATGTGATGGATTTCATCATTCATCCTATCCACATTGCATTGCATTATATTTTCATTCATATCTTAATTGTTTTTTCTTAGTTTCCTTGACTTGTTCTTGGTTTCCGTGTAATTTTTCTTTATATTTTTGTTGTTTCTATTTCTTCGTACTTATACATATTAGAACTATTAGTGGAGACGATGTGAGCTACCGTTTGGGACATTTCTGCTTGCAAGGTGACATACTCATTGTATATTTTACTTATCTTATTTTCTACTTTACTCAGTCAACCTATAATAGTTATTGAGTGCAAGTGGACCGTACTCACCCCTACTGTGCTCTTTAAGGGTAGATCTTAGTACGAGCACTTCTCGTGGTAGTTGAGTTTGAGTGAAGGGTTTCAGAGAGGTACTGATCACTCTAATGTTTGGGGCTAAATTGGACCTCATATATCTTATTTATCTTTATTTTGATTATCAGAGACAGATACATATATTTTTAATTTCCAAAATATTGTAGATGTTCTTACAATGTGACACCAGATTTCTGGATTTATGAGATTTCTGTTTGGTTTCTGCTTTTACTTATGTTTTAGGGTCTGACTTCGTTCTAAAGTGTCACTTTGGTGTGTATTTATTATATACTTCGTATTTTCTTTATTAGTTTGGGAGATTGGCTTACTTATCAAGGCTGAGCCACAATAAGTGCCATCATGATCTAATTTTGGATCATGACAAACTGGTATCACAGTAGTCAAGTTCACTAGTCTCAAAAGTGTAAGAGTAGGATTTCTAGTGGAGTCTTGAGGACCGATACATAGACATCTGTATCTATCTTTGAGAAACTATCTGATGTCTTTAGAAAAAATTTCTCTATTTAGATTTTGAAACACCCCAAACTTTGGCCCTTGCAAATTTCTTGAGTATTGAACTTCCTTCTCATTATATGACTCACACTATAAGTCGTACGGTGTGGTGACAGGTCTAGGGACCCTAGTCATATGTTGGTAAGTGTGATTGTTGGCCGAGTGTTGTCCTGGCTACGAAAGACTCCATATGAGTCGTATGGTGATATGACGAGAGGGTAAGGTCTAATCGTATATTTTCTAGTATCTATCCCTTAATGTTTTTCCATGGATACGACTAGATCTTAAAAGTCATTTGGTCTAGTGATGAATTGGGTAAGGGAGTCATAAGTTAGATAGAATATAGTGTCCAACCTTCTGTTCTGGTAATGATTGGATGGTACCAATCATATGATGTGGTGATAAGTTGGAGGGTCAACTCGTACCTACCTACGAGTTTACCACAGCTTTTAAGCTGAGGGTTTTTTTGACATTTCTCACCCCAAGCCCTTAAGACCCCGCATCTTATAACACTTATTGGGCATTCATTCTATACTGTAGAAGATCAAACACTCTCTAAACTCCATCTAAAACCTCCCAAGAAGATTGAACTAGGGTTTCTTTTAGGTGGTCATCTAGAGGTTTAAAGATCAAATTCTCTTGGTGAATCTTTGTAACTCAAGCATGTGACTCTTCCTTCATTGTTAGTTCACTAAAAGTATATATATAAAGAGTTGTTCATGAATCATTAAAGGTGGTTTGAAAACCAAGGTTGATTGTTTGGTTGCATATTGTTGAACATTGACTTCTCATGATTTAAATTGTGTTTATGCATGTTTTAATAATGGTTTTGCACATGTGGGTGCTTGGTAATTATGATTTAGACGAAGGGATCATGGTTAATCGTAACTTAATGGTTTTTGGCTTGAATAATGGTTTGATAATAGTATGCCCTCAATCTTTTGTAAAATTGCCAATGGGAATGATCTTGTCACATGTTGAATTGTGTTTTTAATTAAGGCATTGGCCAAATAATGTAAATGGTTAGTAAATGGTTTTATGAGAGACTTGTTGGCCATAAATTGGTTTGAATTACTAAATGGGTTTGAGTCCCTGAATATTGAATTAAATTGATGTCTTTATTTAGACAATGGGTTCGAGTCTCAAGTTGATTGATAACGGTTATAGAATATTTTACGCTTGGAAGTGGGGTTGGTATGGCAATACCAATGAGATGCCTTTGGTAAGTAATTAAATTAATGGTTGTATATGTGTAATGAATGTTTTAATTGGGCTTTAAAGTGGGATGTGTAGCCGGGCAGTTAAAGTGGAGTCTAAAGGACAAACACTGAAAACCATGCTAGCCGGTATGGGTACCTATATGACCGGGAGGTTTGAGTCCCCCGAATGGATATATGAATGGGTGGTTCGAATCCCCCATATTATATACATTGGTGCTTAAGTCACCTCGATTATGCCGGGAGATTTGAGTCCCCCATAAAAGGATATATGGATATGAATGTTCTCTGGTTCATGTGGCTACACACACTAGAGACCTTTTAGCTAGGGGATACTTGGGATCATATAATCTGTGGGTGCCTTATTATATGACGGTTATGCTACACAGCCCAGGTTAAGGTTTTTAAAATTCATGTTAAGCCTTGTTCCCTATCCCGACATGATATATATGTGTGTGTGTGTGTAAATATGAAATGCATATGGTTGTTCGATTGGTTTGAATGATGTCATTATTTTATCCTATATCCATGAGTTACATGCTAGCGCTCCAACTGCAAACCATCTTCGAACATTATATCCCCATGGAATGCAACTTTTCTTGTGCAGTGATCAGGTGTTCGAGTTAGTTCGTGAGTTGACATTGAAGTGGTGAGCTTCCATACGTCAGAAGGCTTCATTTCATGGTCTTTACATTCTATGTCTCAAACTTTATTTAGACTTTATTTTTTGGCTACTTTCGGGAGCATGTCTCGATATTTTATTGATTTTGGTTATATAGAGGCTTTGTTGGATTATCGTGGACTTGGGAATGTTGTTTGGTGGATTGATTCAATGATGGACGGTTGTCCAATTACTGGTGTTTGGGTTAGACATTTTATGAATTAATATTAGTCTTTGCTTACACTATCTATAATCTATATCTATAATCTATTAAAAGTGTGAAGACCCTTAGAAAAGTGATTTGAATTTTTATAATATTGAGTAGAAAAATTAAAGAGTCTGAACTCTACGTGTATGGGTAGGTTTTTAGTTTTAGGTAAGTTTTCAAAAAATAAAACATTAAAAGTTCCGTTGAATAAGTTTTAACAAAAAATGTTTTTGCTTTTAAATTATTTTTATAATATTGAGTAGAAAAATTAGAGAGTCCTAACTCTACGTGTATGGGTTAGTTTTTTTTAGTTTGGTAGGTAATTTGTTCAAAAATAAAAAAAATAAAGTCCCCTGTCCCCTTAAATAAGGTTTAACAAAAAAGTGTCGGCTAAATAATTTGGTTGCTGCCTTTCTCAAAAATAAAGGTCAGTTAGGCTGTGTTTTTGGAAAGTTTTATGGGAAAAATCAATTCAAATATTTTGTCATAACATTTAAAAATAATTATTTAATTATAACTCTAATGTTTAGGACTTATTAAGTGTATTAAACCTTTAATGTCATTATTTATGGAAGGTAATAGTTATAACTTTCCATGTAAATTTCAAGTCATATATTTGAATAAGGATCCTTACTACCTAATCTCACGTTAAAATAGGTAAACTTCTGGTTGTGTTGGTACTCCACAGCTATTAGGAGAGGTAATGTCAAAGGCACAACTCTACCTTATATCTTTATATATAAAGACATTAATTTTTAGTCCATGTTGACTTATTTTGTGTTCCTGATGATATTCTTGAAGACGGTCCATCTGTATACTTATACTTAGACCCTGCATGTTCTATGTTGTTTGATTTGGATTGTTCTTATTTTTTTATCAGAAAATTATATTGATAATATTTGATTTGTTTTTCAGTAATGTTGTAGGTTTCTTGAAGTCGGATGAACGATGATAATAAGACATAGTTGATGAAAGATATCCTTGAATGCAAACAAATTTTAGAGGTTTTCTTTTGTTTAATTGTTTCCTACATATATCAAGTAAGAAACTGATAAATGAAGTTAAAGAATCAACATTGGTTTATGGTTAACTGAGTTTTTTGTTGCCACTGAATGTGGTTGTAGCTTTATTCTTCTATCTAAACCTCATTTATTCACGAGGTTTAGCACTCTTCTTCTTTCCATCATCTGCATATTTTTTTGTGCGTATGCTTACGTTACATGTAATATATGTACATACAATATTTGGGGACAACAAGGAAGAATGAATCGGATAGTTGGTTATATTTTATTCTTCGAAAAAAATTCAGAAATTAATCCTTTTATGTATAATCTATAATATATAATTTATATTTATATTTATATTTATATTTATATTTATATTTATATTTATATTTATATTTATATTTATATTTATATTTATATTTATATTTATATTTATATTTATATTTATATTTTATTTATATTTATATTTATATTTATCTATAATCTATAATCTATAATATACTAAAAATGTAAAGGGCCTTAGAAATATTATTTGAACTTTTTGTCCTTTATTAAAAGTCTTTGTTTAAGAGTAAATCGTCTTTTTAGTGATTTTTCTAATATTTAAAAGTTGAAAATTAATTAAATATATTTATGGTAAAACCTTTTTTATTAGAAATAATCAGAATTAATGACAATTAAAACTTTTTTTCATTAGATTAAGAATTCTAAATCAACTAAATTTGCTTTTAAGAAGATAAAAAATCTAGAAATAAATATAAAAATGTTAGAATGGGAAAAAATGGGAAAAATTTAAAAAGTACCAAATTTTTAAAGTCTTAAGTACTTAATATGAATGTAATCAATGATTTTGTAAATATTTAACTTTAAAATAAGGAAAGATTTTAAATATAGAAACAAAAAATAAAAATAATCGTACTATAAGTATGGTTTAAATTGACCTACCATAAATATGGCTCAAATTGATTATTGATGTAAAATATATTCGTGTTTATACTAAAAAATATGCTCATAGTTGAAAAGTGTTTCTAAACTTTTAACCTTCATTAAAAATATCTGAAATAGATAAAATTATTTAATTTTAAATAATCAAATGTTACACGTGCGAGGCACGTGTGACTAAACTAGTATTGCCATAGAAAAGGCTGAAAGTTTAGCGGAAGAATATAAATATATAACTTTTAAATGTAAAGGATGTCAAAAAGACGACATGAAAATCGAAGAATGTGTAGAACATTTTAAAAACTGCTTAGAGAGAAATGATAATTTAGGATATAAAAATAACAAATCAGTCTTTGAAACAAAAAATGAAGACACACTCTCTATACTAAGTTCTACCATAAGTTATAAAGAACTGGCAGAATTAGAACCAACTAGCTCCTCAAGTGGTAGCCCTTTCCAACAAACAAACCCTAATCCCCAACCAGTAGATTATAGTACGGGTAATGTACCTAGAAGGCCAGCAATTAGGATAAACCCAGATACAAAACTTAGGGGAGATCATATAAAACCAGCAGGAAAAAGAATGCCAATAGAGGAACCAATTAAATTACAAGAAGGAGGCAGTAAAGGTAAAATTCTAAATATAGCAGCACATGATCCCCAAATGTGGGATACAGTGATAGACTTATGGAAAGGAATAGTGGCTGCAGATTACTTAAGACATCATACGAAAACAGATACAGAAACAATGTATAAATATTTAGAAACTTTTTAGGAGAATCTGCAAAAGCTACATGGGAAAGTTTTAAGACAAATTGCCCATATGATTTCTAGGTTCTATTAAGTATGGGACCAAATCCCTATAATTTTACAAATAAAATGCACATGTTATTAACGGGGAAAGATCCAAATAGTGGATTATTAGCACTACAAAAGGAATCATTAATCAAACTAGAACAATTAAGTATTTCGCATTGGGTATATATAAAGAAATTCCTACAAGACTATTTCTATTATTGTACCGTCAGCGGAAATACTTTTAATGAAGAATTAGGCAAAAAATTGTTCAATAAATTACCTGGAGCCTTAGGAAGAGAATAGAAGATAGATGGTATAAGAGAGATGGGGTAGTTGCTAACCCAAATTTAAAATGGACAATAGGACATAGAACACAACATATAATGGATATATTAACAGAAAAATGTACAAACATACAAATACAAAAACAATTAAAAAGAAATGAAATGAATTTCTGTAAATCTGTTATATACACAACCCAGAATTACGATCAAAAACAATATAAAAAATATAAGAAAAGAAATAATCAGAAACCATATAGTAGAAACAATACTTCTTAAGAAAGTCAAAGGCTAAAAAACCTTGGTTAAATAGAGATAAACATGTTAGAAAATATAGAAGTGATAGAAATTATAAAAATAAATTAGAATGTTATACATGTGGTAGCATAGACCATCTAGCCAATGTATGTCCTAAGAGAAATAATAATAGAACTAGAAACTCTCAACTAATAGAAGATTTCCAAGAGACTTTATTAAATGTAGACGAATACATGTCAGATACAGAAAGTATATACTCAATAATAAGCATTGACATAAATGATAAAGATAATCCAAAATCTGATTCTTCCGAATCAGACGAAGATAACTTAGTTAATGAGCTAGGGCAAGAAATAGAGGATTTAGACATAAACAACCTAATAATTAATAATTTAATGAATATTAATCAAGAATGTATACATGAATTCCAAAGAAACAAAGGTCTAGATAGTAATAGATGCCGTATCTGTAATTGGTATCCAAGTAAAGACAACAGAGCTAAATGTAAAAAATGTTACTTAGAAGCATGTATAAATTGTATAGAAAACACTCTAAAAATTAAAGTTGAGTCAGAGATAAATAACGGACAAAAATATACAAACAATCAAATCCTAAACCTAAGGGTGTCTACTTTAGAAACCTGATTAAATGATCTAGAACAAAGATTAACTATTCTAGAAAAAGGAAAAACAAAAGTCACCATAGAAGAGACGGATACACAAGAAGCAGTACATTTAGAAAAATTAGAAGCAGAACTTATGAATTTAGAAGATAATAGCACTGGTCTAATATGCAACGAAGATAAAGAATTCTCTACCATAAAAGTATTAGTAAAAATTAAAATAAAAGACGTAGAAATAGAAACTCTAGCATTAATAGATCCAGGATGTACTAGCTGTTTAATCAATAAAGAAATAGTACCAGAACACTTATTAAAAATACTTGTCAGACCTATAATGGCCACTCAAATGGATGGATCACAAAATATCTATAATTATTACATAGAAAAAGCACAAATAAGTTTTTAAATACATGCAATAAATTCTATAACCCAGTTTACAATGTTAATAAAATATTAGCAAGAGATTTAAATATAGGATCAGATTTTGTTATCGGACTAAGATTTTGTATACATAATAAAGGAGGATGTCTTTTAACAAGAGATGGAATAATGCTCTTTAAAGATCTGACTTATACACCAGTACAGACAGTAACATTGCCTACAGTATTTAGAAAACTAAATACAAGTAAAAAGAAATCGCTTCCAGAACCATGTTGCGAAGATTGCCAAAATAATCAATGCAGCAACCTGCTAAAAGAAAATCTGGAAGAAGTTAGAAACTATACTCTGCTCAATGCAGAAGGACAAGAATGCTTAACTAATATAGAAAAGAAATATACCCTAATAAGTATAGAAACTCAGTTTTATAATTTTAGAAAAGGAATAGATAAAATAGGAATAATAAACAGTCCAAAAGATCTAGAAAATATAATATCTATATTAGACGAAATGGAGATAATAGGAGAAAGACCATTAGCCCATTGGGAAGCCAATAAAATAATGTGTAAATTAGATATAATTAATTTAGAATATACGATAAAAACAGCACCTATAGAAGCGAATAATGAAGATACTAAAGAATTTGATATACAGATAAAGGAACTCTTACAATTAGGTGTAATAAAAAGATCCACTTCTAAACATAGATCAGCGGCTTTTATGGTAAGAAATCATAGTGAACAAGTAAGGGGTAAAGCTCGTATGGTAATTAATTACAAAATATTAAATGATAATACTAGAACAGATGCTTACAAACCACCAGATAAGAGTGAGTTAATTAATAGAATTCAAAATAAAAAGGTTTATAGTAAATTTGACTGTAAGTCAGGCTACTGGCAAGTCAAAATGCACCCAGATAGCATAGAATGGACAGCATTCACATGTCCGAGCGGACATTTTGAATGGTTAGTTATGCCATTTGGATTAAAAACAGCTCCGCCTATTTTCCAACGAAAAATGGATAACATATTTGGAGAATATAAACATTTTATATTAGTATATGTAGATGATATTTTGGTATTTAGTCAAAATATGCAAGAACATTTAGGACACTTACAAATAATCTTCAGACTATTTGTTAAACATGGCATAATAATAAGTAAAAAGAAGATGGAGTTATGCAAGACTTATATTAATTTCCTAGGAATAACTCTGGGAAATGGAAAAGTAAAACTACAATCACACATAGCAAAGAAGGTACTAGAAATTCCAGATAAATTAGAAACCACAAAAGATTTGCAAAAATTCTTAGGATAAGTAAATTATGCACGAAATTTTATTCAAGATTTAGGTAAAATAGCAGGGCCATTATATGCAATAACAGATAGTAAAGGACAAAAAAAATTAAATATAGAAGATGTTAGATTAGTCCAAAAAATAAAAGAAAAAATCAAAAATATCCCAGACCTAAAAATCCCATTAGAATCAGACTATTTAATTATACAAACAGATGGAAGTGACTTAGGATGGGGAGCTATCCTAAAAGCAAGACCTAATAAATACAGTAATAAAAATGAAGAACAAATATGTGGATATCAGAGTGGCGCATATAAAGAAAAAGGAAATATGAGCGCTATAGACTTAGAAGTATTAGCTATCATATATGGTTTAAATGCTTTCAAACTATATATATTAAATAAA
>NC_061111.1:125367857-125391593 GCF_002878395.1 Capsicum annuum
AAGGAAAGGTGTCTTTTAAGTCTTCAATGAAGGATTGGTGACATTGATCAACTTAAAGGGTCAAACATCATTAGGAAACTTGATCAAGTTAATTGTGTACTTGATTAATATTTTCAAAACTTTCTAATCTTTTCAAAAATACAAATGTAATACCCCGAGTTTTAATGCCATAAACCCCTTATCTCTTTTCAGAGAACTCAGATGCAGGAGAAGGTGATAGTCTTTCTTAATTCAGTTCTTTTCTAATCAAAGATTCAGCTATATAGCTATTCTTATTATAATTTCATGCATTCCCAGAAGTATTCAAAGGATTAAAAGGATGTAGAATCAGTTTAGTAATTTAATTTAACTGTGCATCCTCAGTTTTCTCAGCTAGCCAACCTCATTCGAGGACGAATGTTCCCAAGGGGGAGATATTGTAATACCCCGAGAATTTCAACCGATAATAAAACCATGCTTCAAGCTCATGAGAAATAAATTATAGTTCATTGGTAGTTTTATGATCAAGGTTGGTGTGCATTAAGGCCTCAAATATGTCCTAGCTATTAGGCGAATCAAAACATCCCATACCGATTGAATTCTTGAGAAGAATTTTGGTATAGTCAACTTCAAATGAGAATATCTTTTTTTTATACAATGAATTTTTAGGCTCATGACCCACCAACATATATATAATTTAATTATCTTTCCAATGATACCAATTTTGCCAAAATCTGTTATCAGAAAAAAAAAGTTATGGCCGTTTTACAATGAGCTATCCGGACTACGAAAGTGCGATAGAAAGGCCGATGGACTGTCCCGCCTACGATGGACCGTCGCCCAAACCATCGCAACTGAGGCATTAAGACTATTTTATGGCCAAAAAGTGACAGGTTGAAGAGACGGTCTGTCCCCAGGGCGACGGTTCGTCGCCCAAACCGTCGGGGACCTCCGTTTAGCAATTTTAAGCCATTTTTAAAAAGATTTTTTGGGTCTTTTCCACCATTTTTAACACCTAATTATATCAGATCAAAGCTCATAACTTCATATTCATCCATAGCATCAAAATTAGGGTTCCTTTCAAGATCAACCCTCAAGAACAAGGCTCAAACCCTTCTTCAAGAAAACTCAAGAATCAAAATATCAGCATTCAAGAACCTTCAAGAAAAGCCTCCAAGAACCTTCTCAAGGCTTCAAAAGTCAACTTGTTCCATTTAATCAAGCCAAATAAGATATGTGGGGTTTTGAACAAGGATAAATCTTTCGTCCTTGTGCCCAAAAAGATATTTTTCAGCAAGTTTCTTATTATTTGAAATTAGGGTTCATACCCAGTTATCCTTATTTAAATATTATGAATTTACAAGTGATTGAATGTTGAATTACATGACTATTTTCATATATTTATGCATATAATACAAATTTTCAGATTTTCCTAATTGAGTTTAAGCATGATATTAAGATTCTTGATTTCATTATTTTGATATTGTTGAAGTATTTTCAAGAAGCATATTGAGTATGATGTTTTGATATAATATTACATGAGTGTGTTTATATTTTCATGCTTATTGCTGAAATTTCCAAATTTTGAGTTGATTTATCAACAATTACATTATCAAAGCATGAACCTTTTGGTGTTTTAACATAAATTTGAAGCATGGGCTTTAAGCCCTAAGATTTAGTCTTGATATTTCAAGAAGATTATGATTTTAAGCCACCTTGATGATTGTTTACCACGTTTCAAGAAAGAAATTGATCTTTTAATCCTAAGATAAGACAAGGAATCCACATTATTCACATAGTTTGAGATTTACAGAAGAGAAGCATAATTTGTCTTGATTATAAACTCTTATGTTATTTTAAGGTGGATTTCCAAAAAGTTCTGAGCAATAAGTATGGGAGTAGTATTTAGCACCGAGTTGGGTATGATTCCAAGGTCTCATATCCCAGAACTGCATGCCACCGTAGGTTTATGATATGCCCATAGCGAGCCAAGATAGTGATCACTTAAGTTAAAGTTCTATTCCGATGGCAAGGGTAGAACAACTTTCCCCAACGTGGACAAGACGTTGGACTCCATGTCAACTCACATGGGTTATGTCGATTAGAAGAAACTTCCAAAGTTCTACAATCCGTAAATTTCAAAAGAAGTCCCCTATTCTCCTTAAGATGCATGCATAAGTTTTGAAAGTTATTGTTTTAAGATTTCTTTATTTTTGCTTACAAGCTTTGAGAATAAGAAGAGAATACAGATTTTAGAACTAAGTATAATGACTCATGAGATTTATGCTACATGTTTCATTATTCATGATTTATGAGATTTAGATTTTAGATTTATTCAAGTTATGTGAGTTATTTATATCAGCATGCATGGTTTTATAAAGAGTAAAGATATTGTTGACTTAATGCATACACCCCTATATACTTAGTACATCCTCAAAGTATTGATCCACATATATGTCTATGTGTCACATTATCTCATAATGTAGGTACAAGATCTAGCAGGCGCATTCAAACTCAGACGGTTGCAGATTCCCGCCAGTAAGGTGATAAGTCCTCCTATTTTGGGGACTTCAGTTGGATTTATTTATGTTGTGTCTTTTCTTATTCGTATGTATTGATTAGCAATAGTTGGAGTAGCTTCCCAACTATTTATAGTCAGTATAGTAGAGGCTTCACAGATACCAGTTAGAGTTAGTATTATAATTTCAGTCCCTCTCTTTAGACTTTATTAGAATATAAAAGTGGTATCAGTATTGTGTTTTACAGATTTTAGCATTTCTCTATGTTTTTGCATAGTAAACTCAGTTATTCATTCATATTTATTCAGTTGCTTAGTAGTATGTCATTAGAAGGATTAGCTTGGGATCACTTGTGGTCCTAAGCACCGTGTGACGTCTCAAGATAGATTTTTAAGGCATTACAAACTTGGTATCAGAGCACAAAGTTCAAGTGTCCTAGGGTATCTATGAATTCGTATCTAGTAGAGTCTTGTAGAACGGTACAGAGATGTCTGTACTTTTCTTCGAGAGGCTATAAGGCATTTAGGAAATGTCTCCATTTTTTTAAGTCTCAGATCATGCTATAGAAAGGTTCTCTAAGAAACTTAAACAGTTTCTTATCCTACTCTATTCAGTCCATCTCTGCCTCTTTTTCAAGGTACCAGAAACAGTTAAGCTTAATTCTCCACAGATAGTTATGGGATTATACAAAGTCTAGAGAGTATTCCATCAGTGCTTTTGAGTTTCAAAGATTGAAGTGCTTTATCGTGCACTAAGCCCAAGTCAGATGTGCTTTCAGATTCTTTCTCAGAATCCATAATGTTAATCTATACTTCTCTAGCTATGTAATATTCTGGAGATAATATGATCAGCATATTCCAATTTCCTTTCCTGATAATACTCTCAGAGTTGATAGCAAAAAGTTTTAGAATGTACCCAAACGGTTTGAGAGAAGCTCTTTAGTGTGTTATAAGTCCCTCAAGCTGAAAGTTATGTCCTCATTCTTATGATTTGTTCAATTGATACAGGATTAGATATATATTCAGACTGGCCATTAACCCTTTTAATATAGATAATGCTCATGAGAGGAGATAGTATGAACCTAGACTCTTAAGTGTAGTGTACATTCGAGGGGTATTATAAACTCCAGTGTTATGATTTATGAATAGTAGAACCTTATTATAATTGGAAGTATGGGTATAGAAGAGTAGTGGCAAGAAGAGTGAGCATGATAATTGATAAAAAGTATAGAGATAAATTTATGCATGCTATAGATTTTGCATTATGCTGATATGTTCCTATGTATTAGTTTGGTGGAGGATAGAGAGGGAGTTATTAGTTAAGGTGAATTGTTGTTTTCTTGAAGTACGGGAAGAGTTATTAATAGTATTTATGGTGTTTGAAAAGTATAGGATATTAATAAAGCATCTGGTGGTCTAGTCGCATTAATTTAGGTTTATCTTGAGGCAGCAATGAGGGTGTTTAGTTAAACTTATAGAGCTATGATAGTAATTCAGATATATAAAAGGGTAAACAGTAATGAGGTGTAGAAGGAGAATGTGTTAATGGATTATGATAAGATAGGCTATATGATTTTGATCAATTATTGTTGCTCGAAAGTTCTAATGGAATAGTGTTTCTTGATGGTATATTTTCTAGTTTTTGAGAGAGAATTGTATGTAAGGTGAGTTGTCAAATCATGCTTGACACTAGACATTAAGTTTGAACAATGGATGGTTACCAAAGTGGGTGTAATGATTCCCTGGTTAGTGCGGCTAATTATATGGGAGTGATCTTGTAGGCTTAAACCATGTATAAAAGAGTTTGAGTTTAGTTATTCGTCATTAAGTATGGTTTTGCAAGTATAATGTGCAACTGTATACTCAAGGTAATATAGTGTTGCTTTGTCTTTCTAAGGTTATTACGTGATGTGTATGGTTAGTAATACCCTTGAATTGATAAGTATGAATGAGGTTGTGTAGTATATGGTGTTCTTGAAAGTTAACTTTTGGGTTGCAGGTTGGTGATGCGGTAAGTTAGAGATGTGATATTAGCAGAGTATGAGGGAAGTTCAGTAAAGGTTTAGAGATATACATGTTTAGTGTTAGAATCTAAGTTGGCGAGTGTTTAAGTTGTTATATTATAACTTATGGGGCTATAGAAATCTAAGAGTTGAATCTTATAAGGAGGTGTTAGCATTGGGTGTTATACGTGAAAATACAGTCCTTCAGGGTAAGTTTAGTTTTATGTGTATTGATTTTATCCCAGACTCTAGAATAAACTGATTGAGGTTTAGATTAAAGTTTATATAGTGGTTCACAGACTGAAAGTGATGGCTTATATCTAAGGGAGAGATGAAAGAAGGAGTAACCAAGTCAGACTTCTAGATTTTTATTAAAATGCGTGTGTAGTGTAGAAAACTCGTAAGAGAGGATGATGCCCGACCCATTCTTATTTTAGTACTTCCAGTTATCCCAATACTTACTCATGCCTTATGTTTTAGTTCCATGATCATAGTTCATGTTCATGCATATGATAGGGAATCATGTACCCTTTTAGTTCACAAAATGAGGAGTTCTAGTTCTTTCAGCAGTTGGAATCATATTCCATAAGTGATGAACTCCAAATTTAGGTCATGCAGCTCATGACTCATGTACTCAAGCTTTACAGTATGTTCAGTTCAAGCACTCAAGCAATACTCTTAATGATCCGCAAAATTTGGATTTATATCATGCATGTCCTCAGATCAGACCTCTTTGATGAGTTCATGATCTTAAATATTCTATTCCTCAAGCCTCAGTTGAGTGTCAAGTTGTACACAGTATCGCTTCATGATTCAGGTCCTCATGTTCTAATATTTTATTACCTTTCCTTAGGTCAAGATAGTGATGATGAATAGTTGTCTGGATAGGAGAGAGTAAACATTTCTTTTTAATAGAAGATTGTTGTATGCTTATTTTAGCTAAGGCTATAAGTGTGAAGTAGGATTGAGGCTAAGTCGTTGATAAACGTCATGGTTAGTTAAAGTTTTATATGCTATATGTGAGTAGTTAAAATTTTATGTATGTCTTCTTAAGAATAGTGCATGAAAGTTGTTCTTGATAGAGGTTTGTAGGGTATGGAAAAGGTTTTTTATGAGCGTTTGTTTAGAACTGCATATGGGGTTATGAAGATAGGCTTAAATGTCATGTTTGTATACATGCGGAGGAATGCATTGAGCGTTAGTGAATGTCTAGTACTAGGTAGATTATAGTTGTTAAGAGTGGTAATGAGGATTATTCTGGAGATAAGTTGTGAAAAGTGCAAATGCGTGTGAATTCATGATTCTGACTGGTGTTATGTTATGGTGTTATGTGTGATACCTTGTGATTTCAAGTTAAGCTTGACCATAACAAGAGAGTTGGGTTCAGTTAGATTTTGTTAGATGGATTTGTCAATGGCCATATGAGAATTATAAGTTGAGTCAATGAGTATGGTGTTTAAGGGGAAAGTTTAGTTGGGAGAGTATTTTAGAAGTGTGGCTAAGCTTTAAAGTGAGAAGTTGCATTGCTTTAGGCCTAGTACTTCTATCCCGACTTATTATTCACAGGTCTATGTTCCATGCTATATTTGGAGCAATGTTGAAATTCCTTATTCTGAGGTCTTGCTCAGATCATGCCCAGAGTCCCTTACTCCCTAATGGCCTTAGAAATTTCTTAGAAAGGTGTTGAAGAAATACCCTATTTGGGGGAGAGCATTCAACATGATTCGGTCTGTGTAGCTAGAAATCCAGTTTACATATTCTGATTTAGTCTAGTCTCACTACCTAAAATTTTGTGAATATGACCATTTCAAGATATAGTTTCTTCACCTCCATGTAGATTAAGAAATTCAGTTCAATACATGCATTATGCATCAGTTTCAGATTCAGATATTAAGTCATGGGTCAGTCCATAAGTATACTGTATATTATCTTAGTCTTTTCTAGTATTTCAACCAAATTAGTATGATTCGGGGACGAATGATCTAAAGGATGGGGTGTTGTAATACCCCAAATTTTAATGCCATAAGCCTCTCATCTCTTCTCCGAGAACTCAAATCCAGCCGAAGGTGATAGTCTTCCTTAATTCAGTTTTTTTCTAATCAAAGATTCAGTTATATAGTTATTTTTATTATAATTTCATGCATTCCCAGAAGTACTCAGAGGATTAAAAGGATGCAAAATCAGTTTAGTAATTTATTTCAGTTGTGCATCATCAGTTTTCTCAGCTAGCCAACCTCATTCGAGGATGAATGTTCCCCAGGGAAAAATATTGTAATACACTGAGAATTCCAAACGATAGTAGAACCATGCTTCAAGCTCATGAGAAATAAATCATAGTGCATTGATAGTTTTATGATCAAGGTTGGTGTGAATTAAGGCCTCAAATATGTCCTAGCTATTAGGCGAATCAAAACATCCCTTACCGATTGAATTTTTGAGAAGGATTTTGGTATAGTCAACTTCAAACGAGCATATCTTTTGTTATACTACAAATTTTTGGTCTCATGAACCACCAATAGATAGATAATTGAAATATCTTTCCAATGATACCAATTTTGCCAAAATTTGATATCGGGGTAAAGAGTTATAGCCGTTTTACAGTGAGCTATCCAGACTGCCAAAGTGCGACGGAAAAGCCGATGGATCGTCGCACCTGCGACGGACCGTCGTCCAAACCATCGTAACTGAGGCAGTACACCTGTTTTCTTGCCAAAAAGTGACGGGTTAAAGGGATGGTCCATCCCCAGGGCGACGGTTTGTCGCCCAAACCGTCGGGGACCTTCGTTTAGCAATTTTAAGCCATTTTTAAAAGGATTTTTGGGTCTTTTCCACCATTTTTAAAACCTAATTACATAAAATCAAAGCTCATAACTTTATATTCATCCATAGCATCAAAATTAGGGTTCCTTTCATGATCAACCCTCAAGAATAAGGTTCAAACTCTTCTTCAAGAAAACTCAAGAATCAAAACATCACCATTCAAGAACCTTCAAGAAAAGCCTCCAAGAACATTCTCAAAGATTTAAAAGTCAACTTGCTCCATTTAATCAAGCCAAATAAGTAATGTGGGATTTTGAACAAGGATAAATCTTTCGTCCTTGCAGCCAAAAGTATATTTTTCAGCAAGTTTCTTATTATTAGAAATTAGGGTTCATACCCAGTTATTCTTATTTGAAGATTATGAGTTTGCAAGTGATTGAATGTTGAATTACATGACTATTTTCATATATTTATGCATGTAATGCGAATTTTCAGATTTTCCCAATTGACTTTAAGCATGATATTGAGATTCTTGATTTCATTATTTTGATATTGTTGAAGTATTTTCAAGAAGCATATTGAGTATGATATTTTGCTATAATATTACATGAGTATGTTTATATTTTCATGCTTATTGCTGAAATTTCCAGATTTTGAGTTGATTTATCAATAATTACATTATCAAGCATGAACCTTTTAATGTATTAACATAAGTTTGAAGCATGGACTTCAAACCCTAAGATTTAGTCTTGATATTTCAAGAAGATTATGATTTTAAGCCTCCTTGATGATTGTTTACCAAGTTTCAAGAAAGAAATTAATCTTTTGATCCTAAGCTAAGACAAGGAATCCACGTTATTCACATAGTTTGAGATGTACAGAAGAGAAGCATAATTTATCTTGATTATAAACTCTTATGCTATTTTAAGGTGAATTTCCTAAAAGTTCTGAGCAATAAGTATGGAAGTAGTATTTAGCACCGAGTTGGATATGATTCCAAGGTCTCATGCCCTAGAACTACGTACCTCCGTAGGTTTATGATATGCCCATAGTGGGCTAAGATAATGATCACTTAAGTTAAGGTTTTATTCCGATGGAAAGAGAAGAACAGCTCTCCCCAACATTGGCAAGACGTTGGACTCCATGTCAGCTCACATTGTTTATGTCGGTTAGAAGAAACTTCCAAAGTTCTACAACCTCTATGCTTCAAAAGAAGTCCCTTATTCTCTTTAAGATGAATGCATAAGTTTCGAAAGTTATTGTTTTAAGATTCCTTTCTTTTGCTTACAAGATTTGAGAATAATAAGAGAATACAGATTTTAGAACTAAGTATAATGACTCACGAGATTTAAGCTACATGTTTCATTATTCATGATTTATGAGATTTAAATTTCAGATTTATTCAAGCTATGTGAGTTATTTATATCAGCATGCATGGTTTTATAAAAAATAATGATATTGTTGACTTAATGCATACACCCTCATATACTCAATTCATCCTTAAAGTACTGATCCACATATATGTCTATGTACTATATTGTCTCATAATGTAGGTACAAGATCTAGTAGGCGCATTCAAACTCAGACAGTTGCAGATTCCAGCCAGCAAGGTGATGAGTCCTCCTACTTCGGGGACTTTAGTTGGATTTATTTATGTTGTGTCTTTTCTTATTCGTATGTATCGATTAGCGATATTTGGAGTAGCTTCCCAACTATTTATAGTTAGTATAGTAGAAACTTCACAGATATCAGTTAGAGTTAGTATTATAATTTCAGTCCCTCTCTTCAGACTTTATTAGAATGTAAAAGTGGTATCAGTATTGTGTTTTACAGATTTCAGCATTTCTCTATGTTTTCACATAGTAAACTCAGTCATTCATTTATATTTATCAGTTTCTTAGTAGTATGCCATTAGAAGGGTTAGATTGAGATCACTTATGGTCCTAAGCACCGTGTGACGTCTCAGAATAGATTTTTGGGGCATTACAGCAAATCAAACCAACCCACACTCTCCTTCAGTCTAAATCAATCGTCTCTTTCCTCTCTCTCTCTCGACAACTTCTCTCAACTCTCTTTTAACCAATAATTTTGCAAAATTCTCCTTCAATCCCTGGCAACTTCAACCTTCGGTGGATAAATATTCGAGCGAGTTCCCTTTCGACTTCCAACCGTCAATCGACGTGAAGACTTTTTCGGCGACAACAACTTTAATTTCTTCATCGTCCCATTTTATTTTTCACAAGTAAAAAATTATGAAGAAACAGAGGAACTTGATCCAACTACTCTTCTAGTATTGGTTAATAATTTCAATATTTTTAGCTTAAATTTAAAATGTGGACTGAATAAAATCCTAATTTTTTGGCATTTCTTCTTCTTGTTTTGAACTGTTAATTCAGATTTGTCGGTAATTTTGGTCATAGTTGATGTTCTTAGTGTGTGTGTGTGTGATATGTTGGTGTTGCTGGGTTGATTTGTTATTTGTCTTGGTAAAAATAGTATTGCAATAGATGAAATATGAAAGATGAAAACAGCTGATGCAACAAATGAAAACATCTGATGCAACAGATGAAAATCTAATGCAACAGATGAAAATCTGATGCAACTATGAAAATCTGATGCAATAGCTGAACAATCTAACAAATCATTCATCGGTTGTGACAGACAATTTTTCTGTTTGGAAAAAATCTAAACAATATTGATCCAACAGATAACTTATTTTGCAACAGATAAGTGATATGTTTCAAAAGATTAGTGATCTATTTTATTGTTTCCAATAGATTACTCATCCGTTGTAATAGGTTGGTATATGTTATAACAGATAAACTACCTAGTGCAACAGATTAGTGGTCTATTTTTAGGTTTCCAATGATTTACTCATCCATTGCAATGGTTGGTTATATGTTATATCAGATAAACTACCTGGTGCAACAGATTAGTCATCTATTTTTACTATTTCAAATAGATTACTCATCCTTGTAATAAGTTGGTTATGTGTTGCAACAGATAACCTTCCTAGTGCAGCAGATGAGTGATCAATTTTTATTGTTTCCAATGGATTACTCATCCGTTGCAACAGGTTGGTTATATATTACAACAGATAAACTACCCGGTGCAATAGATTAGTGATCTATTTTATGGTTTCCAACGAATTACTCATATGTTGCAACGGTTGGTTATATATTACATCAGATAAACAACTTAGTACAACAGATTAATAATCTGTTTTTATTATTTCCAACGAATTACTTATCCTTGCAACAGGTTGGTTATATATTACAACAGATAACCTTCCTGGTGCGAAAGATGAGTGTCTGTTTTTACTATTTCCAATAGATTACTCATCCATTGCAACAGGTTGGTTAGATGTCAATAGATAAAATACCTGGTATAACAAATTTGTGATCTGTTTTATGGTTTTCAACGAATTACTCATCCATTGCAATAGGTTAATTATATATTGCAACAGATAAACTATATGATGTAACAGATTTGTGATCTATTTTATGGTTTCCAACAAATTACTCATCTATTGCAATAGGTTGGTTATATGTTGCAATAGATAAACTACCTTGTGCAATAGATTAGTGATCTATTTTTACTGTTTCCAATGGATTACTCATCCTTACAACAGGTTGGTTATATGTTGCAACAGATAACCTTTCTGGTGCAACAGATGAGTGATTTGTTTTTACTTTTTCCAATTGATTACTTATCCATTGCAACAGGTTGGTTATATGTTATAACAGATAAACTACCTGGTACAACAGATTAGTGATCGATTTTTATGGTTTCCAATAGTTTACTCATCCATTGCAATGGTTGGTTATATATTGCATCAGATAAAATACCTGGTGCAACATATTAGAGATCTATTTTTATTATTTCTAACAGTTTTCTCATCAGTTACAACAGGTCGGTTATATATTGCAACAGATAACATACCTGGTGCAATAGATGTGTGGTCTATTGGAACTATTATTTTACCGTTGTTCCTTTTAGATTTACTATTATCCATTTTTAATGATGCATTAATCAATTATGATCTATTTTATGTTCCTGTTAATTTAAGATAATATGACTCCCAAAAGAAAAGAAATCGAATCAAGTCCAAGTAAAGGGATAAGTACAGCAGCTCGGCTACATCCACCAGTCTATGAGCTTGCATTACAAACATTATCTCAATTCGGAGTAGAAGATAATGATCACGAGGAGGAGAAATATTTCAAAAGAGATAATCCAAATGCTAATAGCCCTTCCGTCGAAGAGTTGATCAAAATCTTCAGTATTGATCGTTATCCTGGGAGAATGCAGTGCAATGGTGCCATATATTTAATAGGTGATTTCATGATTAAGTCAGCTGTGGGAAAATCTTTCGATGCCTTCAGAAAAATACTTCGAGAACAAAAATTGGATGCTTATTTTTAGGGAAATCTGCTTTGGGCAATATCTTGATTTTTCGGAGGACAACAATGCTCGTTTCCAGATGAAAATGGTATATGATCTTCTCAAGCGTATGTTTATGTATGAAAACAAAGATATGATGGATGGGGTGTGGATAAATTACTATGGCATTCCTATTTGTTTTTGTTGGAAAGAGTTTGTCATAGTTACTAGACTAAAATGTTATCCTCCTTCTCCTTCTCAAGTTATACCTACTCTGACCCAAATAAAAGCACCCCGCACACCCAAAAAGGGCAAAGGCAAGTCGAGTGATTGTGATGACCTGGTGTCCATTATTGGTCTAAGATTCAAAAACAAAAATTTGATAGAAGTGCTAAAAGGTAAAGGACTCTCAACAAAGCACAAGCAATCATTATACTTGGTTTGGTTTGTACATAATATTCTTTGGGAGAGAGACATTAACAATAATATAAACCTCGGTTTAATAAATTTCTCGGGGGATCTTGAGGTATTTAACAGCTATTCTTGGGGTTATGAAAGCTTCAAAATGACTGTCAAATATTTGTTGACTCCATTAACGCCAAAGACAGTTAACTTATATGGCTTTCCATAGGCCTTCATGGTAAATATTTCTTTTATCAGGATATGATTTATTTTTTTATTAAATAATGCTTTCGATTTATTGGCGTTATGTTATAGGTTTGGGCATTTGAAGTCATTCCTTATTTGAGACAACAAGTGAACTACCAGGAAGAAGTTTCCTGTCCAAGAATCCTGAGATGGTTGTCGGCCAAAACTAATAAAAATACAAAATTTTCTTGATCATTTCAATCCCCCGAAGGAAGCAATAAGTCCAATTCTAATCAAATTTTTATTTTAATTAATGATTATTTTAAATTATTTCATCATCATTCTAATATATGTACTAATTTATTTTAGATTGTCCATCCATAGATTGTTCCGACCAATCGAGACTACAAGATGCTATTTTTTCATACTTTACGGTCTGTGCAAACTTTATCGAACCCTAAGGTCATTGATAAAATAAAAATGAAATTGTTTGGAGCAACAACCATCACAAGAAAAATAATTTTAGAAGGTGGGCTTATTGTTGTTGATGATGGTAGTGGTAGTGGTAGTCGTGCTGCTATTAGGGCTAATGATGCATCTCTTACAGTCTTTGAAACAATAAGCCATTATAATTATGATCTTACTAGTTGTACAGATTCTTCTCCAGATTTTGCCACATCTAGTGAATATTCTGCATGTAAATGTCAAGACTGCAAGGCGAAACACGATGGAATAATTAATGCTATTAATGTACTAACTACTTCTGTAAAGGAAATGACATCTAAGAGGGGTGTCATTCTATCAAAAAGAATTTCATATCCATACACTCCACTAGAGATCAAGGTGGCTAAGATGAGAAAGAAAGATATTTCCAAGGCATCATCAAGTATCGAAAAAAGCAAAATTATAACGCCACTGTCTTTGTCTTGCACCGTTGTTCAGTGTGCAAGGTCCACAGAAGAGAAGCATGAGCGAAAGAAGCTGAATGTACATCATCTGTTCCAACAAACAAACAGGCACATATTTGTTTTAACGTGATACATCTGCTAAAAATTATCAAACAGATATATACAAATGTTGCAACTATTTTCGAACATATTGCATCAGATCTGTTATTTTTTACAACAGATGAGCCTTATGTTAAAACAGATAAGTCATCTGATCAAAATTATCATACTACTCTGATTTACCTATTTGAATTTATCCCAATAGATGATCCATCTGCTGCAACATAAGACTCATCTGTTGCAACAGATGGACAATCTATTGTATATCTGTAATTATCATTGATAATTCTGGCTTTTTGGGTGGATGTCAGAGTAGAAACTACTACTGAAGAGCATAATATCACAGTTGATAACCATCAACTTCTTTCAAAGAAGAAGAAAAAATGGAGCCTGTCAGTTCGGGAGAAAGGAAGACTTACCCTTTTGAAGGATTCAACATCTCGGATGAGGCTCTAAAAAAACTAACACAGTTGATCAACGACTATTCAGAATGGATTGCCGATGGGTTGTTAAAGCATCATGCCGGCAGGTACATAAATTAATTTTAAAGATATTGGTTTATACATTTCTTATTGTAAGAACATGACATTAACACATATAAATCATCCTGTAGAAAACAAAATGACGAACACTACAAAGTGAATGACTCGAGTCTTGGTTTTGATATGATCGACTTTATTATTGCATATTCTGGAATGAAAAAGTAATTCTATTTGATGTCACAGCCCCAAACTTGTTGGAATGATGAGGTTTAAATATCATACATATTACTATTAATTAATACTTTAATTAATTGCATTTGCGTATTAATTTTTTCATTACGTAATCTAAAATATTTGATAATATGTGCAGTACATCGATGTCATTTTTTACTACCTCCGAAAGAAGGCCAAGTTATAAACACAAGAACAATACAGATACATGATAGGCAATTGTTTGTACAAAGTTTATATCAATAATGCCTATGATAGGTATTGTTAACAACAATCAAAAATTTCCCGAAATAAGAAATGCTTAATCAACATCATCAAAGATTTTAGCATTCCAGCTGGTTTATCTGGGCATTTGGTCGAGGAAATGTACATCCCAATCAATTGTGGTGATGAATTCTATTGGGTGTTGGCTATCATCATTCTAAAAGAAAGGCGCATCTGAGTTTATGACTCGATGTCGTGAAGGAGATGTTCCGAGCTGTCGTTTGAGATATAAAAGCTGACCAAAATATTGCCTACTTACCTTGATATGAGTGACTTTTTGGACCAAAAGATTCGTACTGATTGATCGACGATTGAACTATACTGGGATGAAATGGGTAATCCATTTGATGTACAATATGTTGAAGGAATTGCTCAACAAACCATTGGTATCCTATAAGTTTAAGTGTCATGATTTAATTTCATTTCACAAATTTCACAACACTTGCATTAATTGCAAAGTATGGATTATCTATTTTATTAATACACAGGGATTTCGGTATTTATGTTGTCACCTACGCTGAGTATTTGAGCGATGGATTACAAGTACCAAATGATAGACTTGATGTCGGATTACTCCACAAAATATATGCTACTCTTTTTTGGAAATACGGATAAGTGAAAGCTCAGAAGTCGTACACAAGCGACATTAAGGATCCATCACGACCAAAGCCAAAATCCATAGCACCGGATGAAGAACAACTTGTCCATATTGAGTAGATCTTTATAGCTTGAGTCCATCAATGTAACAACCTATCCTCCTGGGTTTAACTTGTTGATTTATTTGTAGAGTAGATCACTTGTACCTATAAAGATTTTTTTACATTTTATTTATTTGTTGAGTTATTTTATGTTGTCTATGAATAATTCAATCCTTAATTTTGAACACGTTAATTGAAATGGAAAACTAGATTCATATATCGCAACAGATAATACATCTGTTACAACAGATGACATATCTTATCAAACAGATTTAGACATGTATTGCAATATGGAGGTCATCTGCTGGAAATTATATAACATGTATTCCTACTTTTTTTATTTGATCCAACAGATTACCTATCAGTTGCAACAGATAGATTACATGTTACAATAGATTGTATATCTGTTTCGACAAACAGATTGGGAATATTTGCATAATGCAACAAATAACCAACCTATTCCAATAGATAATCAATCTATCATAACAGATACTATATTTGTTACAACAGATATACAATCTGTTGCATTATAAAAAACTCAACTTTTGCCAGGCATAAAAATTATTACCACTACACGTAAAGTGAAGTAGCTTGAAATAAAAATTATTATCGTGTTCGTCTCTGTCTTTGTACATATTTTTGTTTATACATGGGCTCCAACCATTTAGTTAGTACCCCATAAGCCCAGACCTCTTGCATTTTTCCCACAACGGTGTCGCACATACCAATCATTTCTGTGTTGGTCAACAAACACTCGATGTATGCAAGCGAGTACATCTCGCATGTTGCATCAGTTCTATTTCTTTGGAGCTGGATGTTCTTATTTCGACCTTCAAGAACCCATGATTCCTTTCTCAAGACTTCCACTGGTAAATGATCCATCAGCTTACTCTGTGTCAACAACTTAGGGAACAACTTTAAGAGTGGCTTCACGTGGGTTAAAAATATGTCCTCGTTGAAGACAGGTAAGTTGCAGTCATAAACATTAATATTTCCCTCATATAGTAGTATCTCAACAACGAGAAAATGTTTGACTTTCACGTTCATGACTGCAAGGATTCTCTTTGCCTTGGTCCAGCTCTTTCCGTGTGAATATGGCATTTTCTCTCTAACATAGTTAATCACGTCTTCATCCCATTCGAACGTAGAAACTAACTTATAAGTCTCTGGATATTGGGACCAGCCTGCCCACAGAGATCATCGTACCTATCCTTGAAATTATTGTAGAAGTTAAGGTCCATTATCCTATCGGCAGCATCATAAGCATTTGGGTACGTTAATTGCCTGCCCTTCATGAGGTAGAGAATTTCATCAACATACTGTGGTATAAGAAGATAATTTTTAAATAGGTTAGTAATTGTAAAGAAGAAAAACATAGTGGAAAGAATTTGTTGCAGAGGGTTCTCTGAATCAATTCACAGATTACACAACTAACGAAACTTATGCAACAGATGTGTATTATGTTGCAACAAAATACCAAGTTGTTGCAACATATTACACATATGCTACATAGATTCTTCATGGAGTAGATTGGAAGGCTAGGTTAGAAAAAGTATGGAGTAGATTGGAAGGCTAGGTTAGAAAAAGTAAACTTACATTGTCCTCGTACCACTCACGCATATTTATCATATTCGTGGTGTCTTTGGTGGCAAATGAATGTATGGTGTATTCTTTTTGAACCTTCATCTTATCATTCATGATTTATTCCAGTTCCTTCTTCTTTTCGTTGCCAAGTGTCGCGTATATGTCCATCTTCTTTAGTGGCCCCTGAACTTTAACAACTCTTGGAGCGGGAGGAGTTGCAATTTTTGCTATTTTCAGAATAGAGAGAACTTGTCTAATGTTTCTTATCATCCTCCTAACCACCACTGTAGGAGTGTATGGCTCCCTCACCTTGTTGGATGGTATGACACCCCTCCTGGATTTTAACTTCTTAGTAGCTTCAGCAATACCCTTTTATTTTTTAAGAGTTTATCCTCTCTGTCCTTGCATACTTTGCATTTGCAATAAGAACATGAGGGTAAAGAAAGGTGAGAGGGACCACTATAAAGGTGAGAGAAACTGATGTAAGGGTGAGAGGAAACAATGCAAGGGGTGTTTTCAAATGTATTTATTTTTTATCGAGCACCAACATGATCATAATCACGACTGGAAATAGCAGCAGCATCAGCATGGCTGCCACCATCATCAACAACTCCACTAGCAACACCCCCAGAAGAAGCACCCAAATCTGTTGTAGTTTGAGGTTGGTCATGAAGAACTTCAACATTAGGCTGACCTTGCCTAACTGATCTTCTTATGGATGTTGATCCAGCTAATTCCTTCTTTATTAACTCCACCGTTGGGTTTTCTTTTATATCAACAAGACCTAGAGTAAGAAAAGAAGTCATCCCTAACTCATCAACAATAGGCACGATCCAAGGATGCACAACCTATAAAAAAAGACAGGAGGCATTTAAATCATATAATAATAATTTGCAGTCAGTTGGGTTACATGTTAACACAACCAACTTATACAACAGATAATCTAGCTGCCACAACAGTTGATCTGTATGTCGTAATAGATTGATAATATGTTGCATCAGACTACCCATCTGTTGAATAATTTACAGTAGATGGGTAATCTATTAAGTCGGGTTCAGAGAACCAAAGAAGTAGATAGTTAATCTATTGCAAAATATGAATCATCTATCGCAATAGATTACCCATCTATTGCACCAGTTACAGTTGACGGATAATCTGTTGCAACGAATGACCTATTTGTCGCAACAGATGGCACATCTATTTCAATATCTTTCTTTGAGGCAAATTATTTTAGTTGAAAGAAGACGTACTGTATCATCCAGAGGGTTAAAGAGATTAGCAGTCTCCTTAATATTTTTACTGTCATTTGCAGCCAACCACCTAAGGATCCTTGGATGAGAAACCTCACCCGAGTAAACCTTGAACTGCTTTCGAAGGGGATGAATGGCTTCACATGCCCAAGCCTAAAAAATATTAATAGGAAGCAAGCAAAAAAAAGTCATAATAACTATATTCAATATAAATTAATGGATGAGTTAAAATAGTGATCAATTTTACCATGAAAGCCTAAGAAATGTTGTATAATGTGGTCATCTTTGGGGATAGCTTTGTCAGCAAATATTCGAAAGTCAAGTAGTAGCTGTCATATCCCTAGGGATAATTGTTAAATTTATCAAAATCATTAGCAAGTGCCAACAAATCATCTTCTATGACTTTTCTGAAATCTCTTGCCAATAAAATAGAATGTACAAACCAAACTAAGCACAATTTCTTCATGTAGTGCTTTGGTATATTTTTATCCTCGAGATTTGCCATCAAATTATCCACTTTGTAGCTACTACGTCTAACAATGCCCAACAACCCATCTTTTATTCCTTTGCATTTCTTAGACCCTTTGTGGGGTGTTTCCTTGATGGGAGGTTCTTCTGGACAATCACATCTCAAGCCCATCACTATGGAAAACTCTTTCAATCCAAAACAAATCGGCATGCCACAGTAGTTGATCCAGATTTTATCCATCTTTTTGCCCCTCTTCTTCGAAACTTTATCATCCCTCACGTACGTGATCTTGTGCTTGAGAAGACCATATACCATGCTCATTGGGAAATAAAGAGTGCAGTCCGCAGGCAGCTCAAGAAAGTATGCAAAGCAGCTCTTGTTAAAAAGTCTTTCTATGTTTTTATTCTTCATAATACTCCTAAATTCATCAAAACATTTCCCCAACTGACATTTAAGTACTAGATCACCAGTTACTTTGTCAGGGTTATCCATCGGCATAGCAACTCAAAACTTGTCTATACTAATAGTTTTGACAGAATAATGCTGAGATTTCGATATTAATTCATGCCCCATTAGTGAGAAGGAATTATAACTTTCCTCAGCTTCATTTTTCCCTGACTGAGATTGTTCAAAAAGTTTCTCCGAATCTATCTGTACTCTAGCAATTTTTGTTGGGTGGTCAGAAGTTGATCCACTTTCAGTTTCCTTTTTTTAGGAGGCATCTTTTAACAATAAATAATAGAAAAACAAAAAATACATTGCATTTGATGTCTATATAATTTTTAAAAAAAGGTAAGAAAATTTTCAATAAATTATTCAATGCCACATCTTAAAACAATTCTCCAACAGATAACCCATCAATTGGAACAGATGGGGAATCTATTTGAAAACCAATTTAATATCTCTCCACAAATCTTCTACCTGTTGCGACAGATGTACCACCAACACCACAACCAATGCCACCACCAAGACCACCACCAATGCCACTATACCAATACCTAGACCACCGATACCACCACCAAAAACATAAATACCGACACCACCAACAACATTCACCAACATTACCACAAATACCATCCAATAATACCATGATAGTCAACAAAATACTGAGATAAAAACTAGGGTTTTCTCGGGTACTTCCTACTTTTTTAGCATCAAAATACAAAATTGTTAACTCATTCTCGAAGATAATACAACTAAAAGTCTTCTTTTTTATCATTAATTAAAAAGCCTAAATTTTTAGAATAAAGAACAAATGTAGAACTCTTCTCGAACTCTGTTACCTGCAAAGACAGAGAAAATGATGGATACAAGCGAGAATAAAGTCGAAAATAAAAATTATATGGTCGAAAATGAGAAGAAAATTGATCTATTTTGAAGGGTTGAGCAATATGTTAAGTAGTTGTTGTCTGTATTATTGAGAAAGAGAGAGAGATGGAGAGAGAGAGAAAAGCGAGAACTTGAAATTTGAAATGAGAAAAAGTTTTTCCTGCAAATGGATGATTTGTATGGGTTGATTTGTAATTTTGGAAAAGAATGATAAGTTTTAAAATTGTTAATTTGGTCCTAATTAATCTTAATTAATTTTAAAAATTTCAAAAGATATAGTTTTTAAAATATTAAGTTAATGAGAACTTATTTTAACTCAGAGTGATCGATCGACAACTCGGGTCGGGATAAACACACTACCAACATCATGCAATTACAAAGACTCAATTGAAGTTGTAGTTGACCCTATGAGCTATTCATCCCTAGTTCTACCTAAATCAATTTAGGTACTATTAATCTTATCATTAAGTTAATGAAAACTCATTTCAACTCAGAGTAATTGATCGACGACTTGGGTTGAGATGAATGCAATACCAACACCATGCAATTGCAATGACTCAATTGAAGTTGTTGTTGACCCTATGAGCTCATTCATCCCTAATTCCACCTCCATTAAGTTTGGTACTATTAATCTTAACATTAAGTTAATAAGAACTCATTTCAACTCAGAGTGATCGATCGATGACTCAGATCGGGATGAACGCAATACCAACACCATGCAATTGCAAAGACTCAATTGAAGTTGTTATTGACCCTATGAACTCATTCATCCCTAGTTCCACCTAAATCAACTAAGGTTTTATCTTAACATTAAGTTAATAAGAACTCATTCATCTCTAGTTTCTCCTAAATCAATTTAGGTACTATTAATCTTAACATTAAATTAATGAGAGCACATTTCAACTCAAAATGATCGATCGACGACTCAGTTCGCTATAAATGCAATACCAACACCATGAAAATGCAATGACTCAATTGAAGTTGTTGTTGACCCTTTGAACTCATTCATTCATCCCTAGTTCCACCTAAATCAATTTCAATGAAATCTGTTGGAACAAATGACTAAGCTATTAGAAATTTTTAATAGATATTTATATCTATTGCAACAGATGACATATCTAATTTAATTATCAAATAGATATTTGCATCTGTTGTGATAGATGACTGAGCTATTAGAAATTTTCAAATAGATATTAATACATGTTGTAACAGATGATATATCTGATTTAATTATCAAATGAACATTTGCATCTGTCGTCACAAATGACTGAGCTGTTGGGATATATAAATAGATATTGATATCTGTTGTAACAGATGACATATTTGATTTAATTATCAAATGGAAATTTACATCTGTAAGTTATTGGGATTTTTAAACAGATATGTGTATCTGTTATAATAGATGATCATGCTGTTGGGATTTTCAAACAAATATTGCTATCTGTTGCAACAAATGACATATCTATTTGAAACTTTTTTCTTTCAATTTTAAAGCAAGCTTCTCTCCAAGTAGATAAAATATTAAGTACTACAAAATGTGATAAAAATGAAGAGTTTCTTGGATAACTCAAAAATGAGTTCATTGAATAGTCTTATCTTGTCTTTTCAGTGTCACTAGTCTTCCTCGTGCCCCTCAAATTATTAATGAATATTAATTAATTAATTATTTAATATTGAAACCAACATCTACATACATAATACATCTAGAATTATCTCATCTCTCCTCGGTTTTAGCCTTAAATTTATTTTATTCATCTTTCATCTTTTTCTTTCTCTCGTCTTTAGGGTTATCATAATCTTTTTTATCTCTTTTCTCTTCTCTTTCTCATAAAGATCTATTTGGATCTCAACTGATCCATAGCTTTCCTCTACTGATATTGTTATTTTGATCCTCTTTTGACATTAAGGTATGGTTCACTATTGCTCTTTTATTCTCATCTTCTTCTTTTCAAGTTATTTACATTTGTTTTTTATTTAATTACCATTTACCCATATCATATTTATTTAAAAAATTTAAAGAAACTTTTAAGTGTTGAATAAACGAACTAAGAATTTTTATTACAATATGCGAAAAAAGTATTTTATTGGGAGAAGTTTAAAAGCCTTGTTGGCAGTATCAGTTTTTTGTATGTATTTTATTTGTTTCTTTGTTGTTTATGTTGTTATTAATATTGGTGATGGGGTTGTCGTTGTTAAAACTTGTGGTGTGGTGTTGTTGATGATATTGGAACAAAGGATGTTGCTTCTTTGTTGTTGATGATGTTGTCAATGGTGTTGGAACAACTGTTGTTATTTCTTTGTTGTTGATGTTTTTTATTTATTGTTTCTTTATAGTTTATGCTGTTGTTGATGTTGCAACAAACGGAGAAACTGTTGGAATAAATCAAACCACCATCAAGGATGGTTTGATGTATCCAACAACTCCACATTTGTTGCAACAGAATCCACATCTGTTGCAATAGACTCCATATCTATTATATCAGTATCCATATCTGTTATAACAGACTCCACATATGTTGCATCAGTCTCCACATCTGATACAACATACTCCACATCTGATGTAACAGACACTATATTTGTTTAATAGATGGATAATATTCTTTCTGTGACATCAAATTTTTTCCTCTTTTTTATAGATATAAGGAACTGAAAGTTGATCAACTTTTGCTCGACCATCACAAAAGGTTGCAGTAAAGATGGGTTCAGAGGAATAAGCGGCATGCAGCTGGAACCACTTCATATGTTGGAGGTATGTACTACTAATAATGTTATCGTGGAAACACATATAGTACATTGATTTTGTGAATGCTATTTTTATTGATTAGTCGTAGATCATTCAAACAAAATATCTATAATTTTATAGTTAAGTTTGGTAGGTCCGAACTGATAAGGCTGAGGGACCATGGATATGATTCTGATACCCTGTTAAGATTTAATGTCGGTTGTTGCTCATGTTTATTTGTCAAGCATTGTGAATGTATCTAGTTTAGGTGTCATTGTAAAGAGATTCAATAGCGATTGGACTAATTTTTAGGGTGCATTAGACTCTGAGAAGGCCTTCGAAGCCTAGCACTACATCTAACAAGAACAAAAAACCAATATAGTTATTGCCCTAGCCCAAATTTATATGGTTAGGTTGCTCGGGGTAATGATTATACTCTAGAAGGTATAGTAGGAGAATGCCTTCGAGGGAAAATGGGTGGTTGGTGAAAGACTATATCTTTTGAGAGCTAATTGAAGAGGATACATAGGGTAGAAAGTAACTTCTAGCGAATCTGGCCGATGAAATTATCTTAAAACATGAGAACTCTGTATCAAGTGCAAATATGAAAGTGTATCCGATAATGAAAAATCCATCTGTTGTTTCTCTAAGAGAAAAATAGTGCAGATGGTAACTTTGCTAAGGAGATGCAACTAGGTAGTGTGGTTGTAACGCCCCAAGAACCTATCCCAAGACGTCACATGGTGCTCAAGGTCACACGTGTCCCCAAGCTAACCCTTTAAGCCTATCATCACTTTCAGAACTCATTATAACACAAATCATATTAAGATAAAGAGAAATAACCATGTCTTGAACATACTAAAATACAAAGTAATACTGCCCTGTACAAATAAAATATTGAAATCTTTGTACATGCTGGTACACTAGTCTGACAAAGCCTCTACTACATAAAACTGCGGAGCCATTGGGACAGATCCCCAATTTACTTATACTGAACTGAAAAATAAACAACCATCTAATAACAAGATAAATTCGGAGATATAGGTCCTCGAACCATAAGGACTCACTAACTGCAGAAATATAGAAGAAGGTACTCAAAGATCACTGTCGTTGCTAAGACTGAGCATGTGAGCCTACATCATGAGGAAATATAGAATACAAAAGAGTATGGGAGTCAGTACTTGTGAATGTACTGAGTATGTGGGGGTGGATGCAATATTTTAAATAATATCATAAATGTATAATAAAATCATGCATGCTGACAATAATACCTCCCTTCGCTTGAATTATCTGAAACATTATTCCCATAAGTCATCAGTAATAACACATGCTTCATAAATCTCATAAATCATTTAACTCAACTCAAACTCTTTGACTCATGACTTAGAGTGACTCGGTAAGTCAAGATACTTAGATCATTATGGACGTGGGAGTTTCGTATAACCGACATAACTACACCATGTGAGCCA
>NC_061111.1:125394593-125546992 GCF_002878395.1 Capsicum annuum
GATCAAATATTATGTAACTCCTTGCTTATTAATTTATCAAATTCTTTGAAGGTTGGTTGAGCAAGCTGCATTGAGCAACACTCGATAAAAGTGAGTTGTTCAATAGTTGGGACAACATCTTGAGTGTGCATCAACATATTTTGACCTAAAACAAATACAGCGACCCTCCATATATCCTTTAAGGCTTCTGAAGAAAGTATCCTGAAGGCCTTTTTCAATTCCACAACTTTAAAGTTAGTGTTCCTGATCTAGCTCACAAGAGACCAGGAACTCTATACCAAGTTCAAAGATGGCAACGACAAACTTAAAGACCGAATCGGCAAGTTGGAGGCAAGCTTGAAAATTATCGGGATTTGCATATTACAGAAAGCCTCTGATTTTCTTCAAGAAATATTGAAAGCATGCTAAGTTAAGAAAACACAATCAATTAATTCATATTGCTAAGGAAGTAATGATACTCAATTTGCCTTTCAATCTCATTTATGGTTCCGATCAAGTCAACAGCAGTGGTTCCGATCATGTCATTTATGAGATGCAATTTAAAATTCAAAAATTGCATTCTTCGCTTAGATTCCTTACTTTAACTGCAGTTGTTGGTGGTGGAAGTTTTCTAGACTTACTATACACCATCTCAACCCTCGATACCCGCAAGACTGCTTTCTTGGTCTTCTGTTATTTTCTATCTAGGTGATAATCCCGACCACGCTACCTAATTGCAGCTCCCTAGAAAAGTGTCCATCTGCATTGTTTTTCTTTCAGAGAGACAACAAATGAAATTACATTATCAGATACACTTTTATATTTGCACTTGATTCAAATTTCTCATGTTTTAAGATAATTTCATCGGCCAGATTCGCTAGAAGTTACTTTCTCCCTTATGTCTCTTCTTTAATTAGCTCTCAGGTGGTATAGTCTTTCATCAACTCTTTTTTTCCCTCTCAAGCATTCTCCTTCAGCTCCTTCTGGTGAATAATCATCTTCTCGATCAATCCTTCCATATAAATTTGGGCTAGGGGAATTTCTATTGGTTTTTCATTCTTGTTTGATATAGTGCGAGGCTTCGAATGCCTTTTCAGAGTCCAATTCACACTTAAATTTAAGTCTAATCGCTATTGGATTCTGCAATGACACCAAATATTGATCCTTTCTCAAAACTTGACACGCATAAACACGAGCAACAACCGTCAGTAATTCATACCAGAGTATCTGAACCATCTTCATAGGCCCCTCAGTTTTATTAATTCAAACCCATTAAACTTAACAGTACAATGCAGGATCTTATTTGAATGATCAGTGCCTAATCGGTTAAAAACTACATTCACAAAAATATTTTACTTTGTGTGTTTTGTCCCAGTGACCTTATCAGTAATACTTACTTAACTCCCACACATATGATAGTGGATCTATCTTCACACACCTTATTCTTCTTAGCCTATCTATGGCTTAAATTTAATAAACAGATGACTAGCAAGTTGCAACAGATGCCACATCTGTTTAAATTGTGAAACAATTGCAGACATCTGTTACGATAGATAATCAATCTGTTGCAATATATGACATATCTGCAGGACAAGCAAACATATATATCCATCAATTGCAACAGATTGTCAGTATATTGTAAGTTATCTGACAGATAGAATATATTTTACAACAGATTACTCATCTGTTAGATTTATTTTAAAGCAATTTTCTTTTCTTTCTGAATTACAATAAAAGATAAAATGTTATATTTAGATCCATTTTTTTAAATGTACATATTCAAAAAGTCAGCAATTTTATTTAATTAAGGGATATGAACAGCCGTGGCTTTTTGTTTGACTAACCCCTTCTAATTCAAACATTTATAAATAGGTCCCTCCAGCCTCCTCGCTCACTCTTACTCATTCATTCTATTACACTTACAATACAAATATGGCTGATCCAGATTCGTACAAGAAAATTCATGTTGAGTCCTTGCAAAAACTTCAAAGGCGGTTTGATGAACTCCAGAGGGATTTGGTCGACTTTGGAGCAAGGCTGAGAAGAGCCTTGCTGCTACCGGATGAAAATTATCCGATTGACAATAATAATAGTAATAATAATAATAGTAATGATAATAATAATAGTAGTAATAATAATTAGGTGATGTTTTTTCTTTTAGCGTATGTAATGTATAAATGTATGTATTTTTCTCCTTTTGTATATCAGATCTACCCAAGGGATTTAAAAATCTATGTTTTACATGGACATGGTGGTTGACTTTGAATTTTTAATTCTTATTTAGTATTTAATTATCATTATGTTTATTCCTTATTTTCAATATGTCGACGGAGGTTAATCTGATACGACAGATCAATCATATGTTGCAACAGACGGTTATTGATAAAAAAGAGTTATTGTTATTGTTATTGAAAGGGTGAAAAGACATAACTTTCCGATTATTTAATATGAAAAATGGTTAGTAAATAAATAATAAGGAAATAAATGATAAACATAATTTATAACCGTAACAGAATGGTTATTTAATTTTAATAACTGATCATGACTCTTCGACATATTTATTTTTAAATCTCTTTTTTTAATTTATAAATAAAAAAAGTCATTAAATTTGGATTAAAAAGATATGTTGATTATTAAAAGAGATATATGTTGCAACAGATAGATTATCTGATGCAATAATTATCGATTTATCGCAACAAATGGTAATCTGTTGTCACAGATGGGTTATCGATGCAACAGATATATAATCTGTTGCCACAACTCAATAAAAATCATTACTGAAAAGAACTTATCAAGTCAAAACTTTCCACAGTAATTAAAAAGTCACCAGTTTGAATGTAATTAATAAATGGAGGTGAACAGTCGTGCTTTTTGTTTTTTAATCTATTTTTTTAATTTATATAATAAAAAAGTCACCAAATTTGAATTAAAGATAAAAGATATGATGATTATTAAAAAGATACATGTTGCAACAAATATAATATCTGATGTAACAGGTTGTAGATTTGTTGCAACAAATGGTATATTTGTTGTCACAGATGTGTTATCTGATCCAACATATATATAATTTGTTGCCACAACTCAATAAAAATGGTTACTAAAAAGAAATAATTAAGTCCTAATTTTCCACAGTAATTAAAAAGTCACCGGTATTAATAAATGGAGGTGAACAGTAGCATTTTTTTTTTAATCTATTTTTTTAATTTATATAATAAAAAAGTCACCAAATTTGGATTAAAGATAAAGATAGGATGATTATTAAAAATATATATATTGCAACAGATATATTATCTGATGCAATAGATTATAGATTTGTTGCAACAAATGATATATCTGTTGTCACAAATGTGTTATCTGATGCAACAGATATATAATTTGTTGCCACAACTCAATAAAAATGGTACTAGTATTAATAAATGAAGGTGAGCAGTCGCGCCTTTTTGCCTAACTCATTCAAATTCAATCCTCTATAAATAAATTAGGTCCCTCCTTACTTGTTCTTTCTACTGCACATATCTATTTATTTTTTGCTCTTGTCTTTCATATTACACCTTCAACTCGTTCTCTTCAAGGACTTGATAGCTTTTCCGTATCTAGTAAGTTTTTTTCTTGATTTTTATGTAAATATACGTTGCATTACTTTACTTTTGGATTCTTTTCTTTATTTTTATTTTTGCATTTTTTGTCAATTTATGTGTGTTCTAGATATAGCTGATCCAGTATGGAATGTCGCTATTTTATGAGACGTCGTACGGGAACTACAGAGACAGGTTCATGATATACAGTGGGAGTTGGCCACTGTCAGAGTAAGGATGTTGCGGGAGATCCGCAGGATAAGGAGGGCGCTGCTTCTGCCAGTCGAAGATTGGCCGACTGACGATAATAATAATAATGACGAAGATGATAATAATAATTAGATTATTTTATTTCTTTCTTTTTAAGTCTATGTGTATGTATTTTTATTTGATTTAGTTTAATAAAAAACTATGTTTGATCAACTTTGACGTTTTAATTCATATTTAATTTTCATTCTGTCTATTATCTTCTCAACAAATATGTCGACGATTGGATATAAGGAATAATTTTGAATCCAGTATCAATATCAAGATTTAAGATTTATCTATTGGATTTGTGTGGCAAGGGCTGATTTGTGTTGTTCCAAATAGATTAATTATCTGTTGCAACAGATAAATCTTCTGATGCATCAAATGAGTGGTCTGTTTAAATTATAGGCACTTATGTTGGATTCATGATCGGGTTCTATTCGTTGTTGGAAAAAGCAAAGTAACTGTGTACCCAGATAATAAATTCAAATAAAAATCATAATTTTACTTACCAAAGTCACTTATGAAGTAATGCCAAAGTGGAAATTGATCTAGAAAACAAAATTTGACCGAAGAAATTGGTCAAATAGCAGTAGTAGCGGTAACAACAACAACAATGGCTGACAAGACGAAGATGAAGATGATAATGAAATAGAAGATGATGAATAAAGCAGAAACAACAATGAAGAATAATAATCGTGAAGAGAGAGAAAACAACGACGGATGAGAAGAGCGAGAAACGAGTCTTTCCCCCCTTTCTTGTTATATTAACTAACATTTGAATCAAAGTGTAAATTAAAAAACTTATGGGTTATTTTCAAACTTCCCCAACTTTCTTAATCCATAATAAAGTAATTGTCACCCCCACTCAATAATTAAGACTTGTGTCACCTACACCTCATTTTAAAACTTTTTTGTCACCTACAGCCCAAACCCCCTACAAGCATTGTGTCACTTAAATTAAAATAGAAAAAAAAATATTATAAATCACAATAATTAAAAATTTAAATTATTTTAAAAATATAATTGACTATCAATGCCACAAAAATTTGGATAAGAATAGTAACATATATTTTTTTTCAAAATTACACTAAAAATATTATAAATTACAATAGTTAACAACTTACAATATCTGAAGAAAATTTAATCTGTAATATATTTCAAATAAATACATAAAATACAATAAATTACAATAATTGACAACTTTAAAAATTTAAAACATATAAAATATTTTGCTAACTCTTAAAATTATACCGGTTCCACTTAAATTAGAATAGAGAAAAAGTATTATAAATCACAATAATTAAAAGCTTAAATTATTTTAAAAATATAATTGACTATCAATACCACAAAAGTTTGGATAAGGAGAGTAACATATATTATTTAAAAATTACATAAAAAGTATTATAAATGATAATAGTTAACAACTTAAAATATCTAAAAATATATGAAAAATGTGATAAATATCTAAATTTATATGTGTCACATAAATTGACACAAAAAAATAACATATATTGAGCTTCGCCCCCACATAACCTTAAACCCACCCCACCAAAATAGGCCATTTATTTATTAAAAGCACCAAAGTATGTCGTATATTTAAAATGACACCAAAATAGGCCTAACTTACTTTTTTTTGTGAGTTTTACCTTTTGTATTAATGAAAAGTTGGATGACAGAGTTAACTTTATAAAAAAATGTAAAACTCACAAAAAAAGTGAGTTATCTTTTTTATTTCTACAACACTCGCATGTTATGTGAGTTATATATTTATCTTTATGAAAAAATGTAAAACTCACAAAAATCTGAGTTAACCTTCTTATTTGTATAAAACTCACATATTATATGAGTTATATATTTGTATGAAGGTCTTTAATAAAAAAAATATAATACTCACAAAGTGAGTTATATATTTATTTTTATAATTTTATATGAGTTTTCTATTTTTATTTTATAAAACTCACATATTGTGTGAGTATGTGAGCTTTCTATTTTTCTTTTCTAATTTTTGTTTTATAAAACTCACTTATCGATTTTTTAAATTTATTTTTATTTTATAAAGCTCTCTAATTATGTGAGTTATCTAGTTTTATCTATTTTTGTTTTATAAAACTCACTAATTATGTAAATATTTTTTTTTCGCCAGAGTTGAGTGAATAAAGAATGAATATATACATCTGTTAAAATAGTAGAATTTTGAGATCTGTTTAAAAATAAATATATAACTCACATAATAAGTGAGTTTTGTAAAAATAAAAAAATAACTCACTTTTTGTGAGTTTTATATTTTTATAAAAGATCTTTTTATAAATATATAACTCAAATAATATGTGGATTTTATAAAAATAAGAAGAATAACTCACTTTTTTATGAGTTTTAGACTTTTTTAAAAAAAAAAAATATATAACTCACATAATATGTGAGCTTTATAAAAATAAATAGGATAACTTCTTTATTTTGTGAGTTTTACATTTTTTATAAGAGATAATGGCTTATTTCACCCTTGAAATATACCTAAAACGGCTGAGACACACCTCAACTTAAAGGAAGTCATATTACCCCCTGAACTAATTCAAAGTGTAATTTTGACACCCTTAGTACCTATGTGGCATAGCACATGAAGGGTCTATGTAGGCACACGTGTATGCCACGTATGTGCCATGTAGGCACTAAGGGTGTCAAAAATTCACTTTAAATTAGTTTAGTGGGGTAATAGGACCCCAGTTATGTTGAGGTATGTCTCAGCCATTTTGGGTATAGTTCAAGGGTGAAATAGGGTATTTTCTCTTTTTATAACAGATAACTTCGGCATTTAATTTTTCGTTAACAAAAAAGGTAAAACTCCCACTCCCGCTCCTCCGCTCCCAAAAATCTTTGTTAAATAGACCTTTGAAGTCTATTTTTTAATTAAATAGACCCTAAGTTTTTTTATTTCGAGAGATGACCCATTTTGTGAATAATTTTGTTTTTGTGATTTTAATTTTTTTTATAAGTTTTAATAATTACAAACTAGTCCACAAAGGACAAGTCAGCAGTTGAATTAAAAGGGGAAAATCCCACCAAAAAATCTTTCACGAAGTTTCTTCACAGGAGTTGCTCCTCTCTTTCTTCTTCCACTCTCAATCCAGTCTCAATACAGATAATGTGAAGGGAGTCATTGAGATACTAAAGCTCTTCTTATTTTGGTGAATTCAATAAGTTTTTTAAAGTTTTGAAGAAGGTTTGAAGGAGAAAAAAGAGAGAAAAGCTACAATCAAGTTAAATCAAATTAAGATCTATTTCGAAGTAGCATTAACTTGGGATTGTGTTCTAATATTGTATCAAGACTTGAAATTGAAGGTACACTGATAATTTCTCTATTTTTGTAGAGTTCGATGCAAATGAAGTTGGTCTATGATAGATAGATCAATAATTGGTCCGATAGATATTATATCAGTCTATAGCAGAATGATTGTAGTAATTAGTCCAACAGATTAATCATTTGTCGTTTTTATTTTGATTTTTATATTTATAATAATGTTTCATTTTACAAATTTTAAAAAATGTTAAATTATATATTATAGGTACAAAATCATGACAAAAGTTGTCTTACTTGTTGATTATTTTGGAAAGTGGGTGGATGATAAGATATCTTGGAGATGGAATTCTCAGAATGACACAGTTAGAACAATGCTTGTGAGTAGTGGTGTTACATTTGATAAGTTTATGGAAACTATCACTAGAAGAGGTGAATTGAGCTGGGGAGATGATCGTACTTGTGTCAATTATATGACCAATGCAGGAGCTTTTTTTAGGGACAAAGCACCATCTGTTGAGATAATGAAGATGTTTAAATTTATTTGAATGATATAAATGGTGAAGGTGGTAGGCCAATTTTAAGAGTTTCCTCAATAGAAAAATCTTTGGAAAGCGGTTGAGGTTTGAACAACCGTCATTCTAAGAATGTTCTCTCTGGCCGAGTTGAGAAAGAGGTTCCACGTGATAACGAGGATGTTCTCCCTTGCCAAGTTGAGAATGATATTCCACTTGATAACGAGGATGTTCTCCCTTGTCAAGTTGAGAAAGATATTCCACATGATAATAAGGTTGATGTTCAATTGCCTAAACTATTAAAGATTGCAACGATCAGATCACATCATAGCTATATTTTCTCTGATGGTTTAAGTTTTCGTAAAGGATATCGATTTCTGAACAAAGAAGATGTAGTGACCAAACTTAATCTTGTCGCAATCAAAAAGGGTTTTGAATTTATCACAAAAATCTAACAAATCATTGTTAATTGTTGTCTGTGTTGAGAAAAGCTGCAAATGAAAGGTTCGTGTTGCTAAATATATTAATTCAGATAGCTTTTGTATCACCAGGTATGCACCTAATCACTCAAGTGACTTGAGATTTATATCTGGAAGATATAGGCGTGCTTCTGCCAAAGTAATTGCAGAACTTATCAAAGAGAGGTTCAGAGAAGGAAAAGGTCCTACACAGAATGAAATAAAGAATATTCTGAGTAAAGAGTTGGGTTGTGATGTTAGTTACTGGACATGTTGGAAGGCCAAACAACTTGCACAAAACATGATATGGGAAACACTTGAACACGACTATGCAAAATTTGAAGCATATCGTTACGAGATTGAAAAAGCAAATGAAGGTAGCTTACAACTTTAGAGGTCCAGGAGAGCAGATTTTTATACTTGTTTGTTGCGTATGGATCATGCATAAGAGGATTTAAGAACATTAGAAATGTCCTCGCTGTTGATGGAACTTTCTTGATGGGTCAATTTGGTGGTGTAATGCTAATTACAAGTGGACAGGATAGTGAAAATCAAATATATCCTGTAGCTTGGGCAGTCGTTGACTCTAAGAATGACCTTTCTTGGACTTGGTTTGTTTACCAATTAGTCAATGTTGTGCCAAATACATCTGAGTTGTCCATCATATCAGATAGAAATCCAAGCATAAAGAAAACAGTTGCTATAGTTTACAATCAAGCTTATCATGGAGTATGTACAAGGCACCTTGGTGAAAATATTCGTACAAACTATCATGTTGGTTCTTCAGTCCTTAGTTTATACTATCATGTATCAAAAGCGTATCGAATCGAGGAATTCAATGAGTATTTAGAAGAAATTCGGCGGAAAGGATATAATGTTGTTGAGTACCTTGAGAATATTATTGGTTTCAAGTAATGGAGTAGAGCTCATTTTCTTTTTCACAGGTATAATTTCATGACCACCAATATTGCAGAGTTTGTTAATGCTAGACTTATAACAGAAAGAGAACTTCCCATCATTGCTTTATTTAATACAATTCAAAGGTTGTTATGTAGATGGTTTCATGAGCGTCGTGGTCTAACATTGTCCACAAATAACTATTTAGCTCCAGCAGCAAATGCTTTAGTGCAAGAAACTAGACGTGAAATAACAGATAAATTATTTGTACACCAACTTCATATGAATGAGTTTATTGTTCAAGGGGATGGTTAAGATGCAAGAGTTAATGTCAATGCCAAAACAAGCACTTGTAGGGTGTGGGATCTTCAGTAATTGCCTTGTACTCATGCATTAACAGCACTCAGAGCTCAATGATTACCAAACTATGAGGTACATTCACTTTTTCCAAAAGCAATAATATAATTAAAGAGTACCTTGGATTTATAAGCAAGAAAATAATTCATGATCATATTCAAAGACGACGCATCACTTCTAACAAACAGATTACGTATCTATCGGATAGATTGTTAACTAATTAGACCGGTCCATAGTTTGTCTGACAAATACAAAAAGCATCTTAACAAAATTACAAATCATCAGCGTCAATCTTTCTTTTCCTTGTATAAGTCTTCACATTTTTTGTAGCCTCCATTACTTTCTTTTTCCAACCTCCGTTGTATAAGGAAAATTGTACTTCGAATCAATTTTTCTAGTTCGTTTCGCTCTTGTAGTACCTTCTTTCGCAAATTTAATAGAAGCATCTTTCTCAACTACCTAGTTTCCTTCCTTTTCATTCTCAACAGTTACCTCTTTTTCTAATGGATTTGTTTGTTCATCATCTACCATCAAATCAGATTTATTTTTGATTAAATGTTCTACTTGAACATGCAATTCATCCACTATATCAGTCAACTTGTCTACTTTAACATCCAAATCATCCATTCTATCATGCAGCTTCGTGTTTTGAACTTTCCTCTCATCAAACATTTCTTCACAGAATTTAACAAGCTGAGAAAGTTTGTTCAATACATTAGTATCTTCAGTAACTCCCATTGAAGATTGTCTTCTAAAATCTGTTTTATGCCTGGCATGATTCACAACAATCGAAAACTCAGGCCTTTCAAGCGAACACTTGATCAATTGTGTCATACCATCAACTGCTTTTGTCAATCGATCAATATTCTCATCCACTTCATTTTCCAAATTCTCCCAATTAACCAATTTTTTTTGACTCAACAGTAATAGGAATTAGAGTAGGATGCACCATAACCTATAAGAAAATAAATTGTTGAATAGAATTAAAATAATAAAAAATTTTAAAATGAAATATTGCACCACACCCAAAGAACTTAACTATTTACCTCTTTGTTTTATATTGTTAATATTACAGTTTGGTAATCAGGGGGTGTCTTCTTTACCATACTGTCGAATCAATCTTGGAAATAATGAACAGGGAGATTTTGTTAATGGTTGTCCAAAGCTTCTCCTAGTATAGGAATCGCTACAAAAGTCCACACTGGTATTGAAAATAAAAAGTTAAAATTTCCAGATTGATACATAATTCAATATTTATCTAGTTATAAATAATTTAAACATACCATAAAAGCCAGGGAAATCCTTGCAAGCCATAACATTTAGATTTAGATTTATTTTCCTTCTATTGTGTAGACTTTTTCTTCAAGTTAACATCTAAGAGGGACTCAATTGTCATCTCAAAAGAACGTTTACCCTAAGGATATGCATTAAAACAATCCCAATTTGTCATCATTTGCATCGTCTCAATATCAACAGTTCGCTTTGGATCATCAACACATAAAAAGAGTGAACAAACCACACCATAACGATCCTCAACTTTGTTTGAGTGTCCAATCTATTACCTTCCAGCTTTTTCTTCAAATCATTTCCAATTAGACTACTATCTTTATTCATCACTACACCTAAAAAATCTTTTTCCTTCTTTCCTCATATAAAGTCTTACCCGTGGGATATTTTTCATAATTCAGTCAGGTAATCATAGTGAACTCTTTCATACCAAATCGAATTGGCTTACTACCATCAATTATGAACCATGTCTCTTATCAATTATGAACCATATCTCTTTTTTCTTTGAGCTGCAACACGATGTTGTAGAAGATAGTGTACGATCTGACCACAAATTTTTTTATGCCAATTGTCCAACTCCACTCTTAACAAGCAACCAAAACAACTATCCATAAACTGATTGTACACTTTTGTCTTCACCAAGTGCTTCTGTATATTTTCAACAACATCCCACCTTGATAAAATGAACACAAGTGCATCAAAGTGGTCCACGTCATCTATTTCCTTACGCAAATAATATTGAAAAAAATCTATCGAAGTTTCACGTTTAGGTATCACTAATGTATCATTCTCCTCAACAGACTCATTTCTGTCGCTGGATGCCTCCGAAGATTGATCCCCTTCACCAGATATATCATATTCTTAAAGATTATGTAAACAAAGTTCATATCAAATTAACAAAAAAAGAAAACTCAAAATTATTATCTATGATTCTTTTTAAGTTGTGAGATTACTCTTCAATGTCACAACTGTCATCTCTTTCAATATTTAACTTGCAAAATTTAAAAATAAATGAGGTTAACTTGATTTTCCTCGAGCTCGTAATCAATATTTTTAGCATTGACTTTTCTCATGAGTTCTTCACAAAGAAAAAAAATCTATTAGAAAAAAGTACAATAATGAGTTAATACAAGAACAAATTTTACTTTAAAAAAAAATATTTAAGAAATAATGTGTTTTTAATAAGAAAAGAGGAGAAAACGGACAGAAGGAATCCTTGGATATCTGATGAGGAAAAAAACATATCTTACAATAGATCCGACAAGAATTTGAGTTTAGTTAGAAGAGAAGAGAAGACAAGAGAAAGTTAGGGTTTTATCTTTTAAATTTTAAATTTATCTATAAATAGGTCCATACTTTTTAATATATTATTATGATCCGTTTTTCAATTAATTGTTTTTTTAATTTTTAAATGATAAATAGACAAAGGGTCATTTCTCAAATTGAGAACTCAAAGAAGCTTATCAGCCTCCCCTCCCCTCGCCTCCCCTCCCCTTTCCATCACGAGTTGAGTCGACAACAAAAGATAGTATCTATAATTTCAAAGGGGAATGAAAGAGTATGAGAGGGTTTTATTCTGTAGCTTCAAGGGCTTCTTCACCTGCTTTCACCAATCTCTCTAAACAAAATCAAGATTTCTTCACTCCAAAACCCTCAACAAATAGCAGCACTCAACAAAGTTCACTCGGCAAGCCTTCATTGAATTTGGATTCCAACACTTCCATAGCTGCTAAAAATCGGAACTTTCGAACAAGTGTTATTGATCATCAGTATTTTACCCAGATTCTTGCCAGAAAAGACTGGTATTTATTGCTAAACCATGAGTATAAAAGCAAGAGGGTTACTTTGAATCAGCAAGCAGTTGTAAGTATTTTGCAAAATCAAGAAAACCCATTGCACCCTTTTAGATTTTACATCTGGGTTTTGAATCTCTGTCCTTCTTTTGCGAAGAATCAATCAGTTAAGGTGGTTTTAGGTAATGTACTTTATAGGAAAGGTCCCCTTTTGTTGTCAGCTGAGCTTGTTCAAGATATCAGAAACTCTGGAAATGTAATTACTGTGGACTTGCTTTGTGTTCTGATTGGTAGTTGGGGGAGATTAGGATTGGGGAAGTATTGTGCTAATATTTTGGAGCAGGTTTCTTATTTGGGGCTCGCTCCTAGTACTAGGTTGTATAATGCGGTAATCGATGCATTGATCAAGTGCAATTCACTTGACTTAGCCTATTTAAAGTTTCAGCAAATGCAGGTTGATAACTGTAATCCAGATAAGTTTACATATAATATTCTCATTCATGGAGTTTGTAAAGCTGGGGTTGTGGAGGAGGCGCTTCGTCTGGTGAAACAGATGGAAGGAGTGGGATACTCTCCCAATGTGTTTACTTACACAATTTTGGTTGATGGGTTTTGTAATGCTAAAAGGTTGGACGAGGCATTTGAATTATTCGGGGTAATGAAGATCAGGGGTATTGTTCCAAATGAAGCTACTGTAAGATCATTGGTTAATGGGGTATTTCGTTGTATCCCACCATATAAGGGCTTTGAGTTGTTAACCAGATGGTTAGAGAAAGAACCTACCTTACCTAATGTAGCATGTTCATCCATGTTACATTGCATTAGTACTAATTATTTTGCAAGAGAAGCAGCTCAACTTTTAAGAATATCAATTGATAGAGGTTACATCCTGGATAACTCAACTCTTAACATTGTACTTACTTGTTTAATCAAAGGATTAGAGCTTGATGATACTTGTCAGATGTTAGACTTCATCACTGTTCGAGGAGTGAAGGTTAGTGTTGATATTTATCTTGCACTTGCTGATGCCCTTTATAAAGCAGGGAGAGTAGAACAGGGGAACAAATATTTGGACCAGATGTTTAAGGATGGTCTTGTATCCAACACATTCTTCTATAACCGGGTCATTGATTGCTTTTGCAAGGTCAAAATGATGGACAAGGCATCAGATGCTTTCAAAGATATGCTTCAGAGAGGAGTCAATCCTAATGTTGTAACTTTTAACACTCTTATTAGTGGATATTCCAAGGTAGGGGAGGTTAAAATGGTACATGAGATACTAAGCATACTACTGGAACATGGTTTTCGACCAGACATTTTCACGTTTAGTTCAATGATTGATGGCCTTTGTAGAGCAAACCGCATTGACGATGCTTTAGACTGTCTCACGGAGATGGTAGAATGGGGAGTTACTCCAAATGCTGTTACATACAATATCTTAATTCGTGCACTTTGTGTCCTTGGGGATGTTGGTAGATCACTGAAATTATTAAGAAACATGCAAGGTGATGGAATAAAGGCAGATGTTTTCTGCTTCAATGCGTTAGTTCAAAGTTTTTGTAGGTTGAATAAGATTGACGAGGCACAAAGGCTTCTGGAAAGCATGTTGACGCTGGATTTGTGCCCTGATAATCATACTTATGGTGCTTTTATCAGGGCCTTATGTAACTCAGGGAGATTTGATGAAGCTAAGAACTTGTTTTTTTCAATGGAAGCAAATGGATGCATCCCCGATATTTTGACATTTAAACTATATCTTGATTTAATTATTCAATCAGGTCGTATTGAAGAAGCTCAGGATGTGTTAAGGGAGTGCGGGAAAAGGGGAATGCTATTGGAACACATTATTTCTTCATAGTATCTTTGGTTTAAGAGTGATTATGTCTTAAAGCTCACAAGCTACGCTGCTTGTTGGGCAATCATGGACGGAACCTTGCTTTTGACCCATCAGGCTGGCCTAATATACTATAGGTATGACTATTTTCTTGATAAGTTACTATAGTTATGCTGTTATGATCTCTTCTCTTTGATGTTCTACTTGTTTTCATCTTCTTTTGTGGCTGTATGCATTTTTATTTTGCTTATAAATGTCTGGTTTGTTTTGATCTCTTAAGTTGCTATTTAGTTTTATGATTTCCCGGTTGATGCATGCCAAAGAAAAACCTATAGCTAATAAAAGTTTCCTTTTTCCCATCCTTGCTACACTGATCACTGTATTTGCAATTGTAAATCCCAAATGGTAAAAGATTCTACGTAGGCAAGGACAAAGATGCGTATTGGACTGGCAGAGGAAAAAGTGGGGATTTGGTTCTAATAACTACCAGGCTAATGTGGTGGAAAGTTGGAACGGACTAGTTTAAAAAGTAAAGGTGCTGCTCCATGGACTAGTGATTATTCAGGTGGCGCGTATCGTGCTTATCATTTGTTCATAATTGTTACTATTTAATTGACTAAGTAGGTGTTTGGCCATGGAAATTTTTTCACTTTTTTCGGAAAATTATTTCACTTTAGTGAAAAAAGTGAAAATAGTGGTGTTTGGCCATAAATTTTTTTTACTTTAGTGAAAATTGTTTTTGGAAAAGTGAAAACAAGAACAACTCCAATTTATATTCATGGCCAAACACAATACCAGCTCCAACTCCAACTCCGGAAAATTATTATTTTCGTGGCCAAACGGGGATAAAATACTAGACTTTTTCAATAGATTATATCTGTGTATTCTATTAGGACATATGCTTTTCTTGTTTCCACATTATAAATTAGCTGTGATCTATTACTAGTAACCGACAGTTCTTAATGTTATGTTGATCTACGCATCTAAGTCTTTGATATATACATCCAGGTTGGGCTGTGTGCACAGTTTGGTTCAACCCAAAAGTTCGAACCGATTTATTATTTTGGATCATTTTATTCAGTTTATGGTTTAATGGATCGGTTTACAAATTCAATAATCAATTATAATTGTTCGTGGTTTAGCTACAGTTTGGTATATTTAACAACGTATATCTAATTTCCTCCTTTCTATTACAAACATTTAGGTTTTTCTTTGATGTTTCCTAAACACAACCTTCTTTCACTCTCTCTAACTCAATCCTAAGTCGGTGTCTCTCTCAATCTCAACTTCTCAAGAGTCAAGACCACAGCTGTCCCTCCTATCTCACTCAAAACTAGGGACTCTTTGTCTCCTAAACTCTCAGTATTCAAGGATCAAGCTCCATCTCTGATTTCATCTCTGTCTTTCAAGGTAAGAAATTACTCTTTTCATCTGTTTTAGAATCAAGCTCTTAGTTTTCAAACTCCATTTTGATTCAAATGAAGTCTTCTAGGATCAAGATGGACCATCTCTGATTTCATTTTTGTAGAAGTGCACGGAAGTGGAGCTTCAAATGAATCACTCACACCAGCCGTGCTCCTATTGGATCTGTTTCTAAAAAAAAAATCATGAAAGACAGATCTAGCACTCGGAAACACTTCGAAAAGAACATGAAATCAAAGAAGCGAAATATAAGTATTGTGATCAAGTATATGATGCTCACTCAAAAGGTTGTGATGCTAGTAATTTGCTTGTACATATGGAAAAGTGTAAGAACTTTTCCCGTCATCTCGATCTAACTCAAACACAGATTTGTTTGAATCTAAAAAAGGTGAGGGCCTGCCTGGGAAATTTGATCAAATAAGTGTGTAGAAGGCTTTAACTTGTATGATTATTGTGAATGAATAGCCTTTTAGTTTGGTTGAAAATGAGGGTTTTAGAGATCTTGTTAGGGTTGTTCAACCTATACTTCTTGTTCCTTCTTGTATTATTGTGGCTTGGGATTGTCTTAATCCTTATGGTAAAGAGTTACAAGCTCTAAAAGAAATTTTAAGACAGAGAATTGTTTTACCACCATCTCATGGACTTTAATTCATAGAAATAATTATCTGTGTTGTTGGTCATTTTATAGACAAAGATTGGAAGTTGCATAAAAGAATATTAAACTTGTGTTTAATTGCTAGTCACAAAGGTCAAGATTTAGCTAATCCTTTTTCAAAGCATTTGCTTGAATGAGGATTGGATAAGATTTTCATTGTGACAGTTGATAATGCAAATTTTAATGATGTCATAGTTAGAAAACTGTCAACATAATCAACTAAATACCAATATGATGGGAGGTAAACACCAAAATGTGAGTGTGTTCGACAAGATTTTAGGTACATTAGGTAATCTCCCATAAGATGGAAGAGGTTTAGGGATTGCTGAGATTTTGACAAGATAACATCTAAGAATTTTTTGTGCCTAGATGTTCCTAATAGGTGGAATTCCGCATTATGGATATTGAATGTTGTAGTGGTTTATAAGGAAGTTTTTTTAAAATATGTGGTGGTGATTATGCATCGGTGAACTATATTACTAATCATATTTGTGAGGATGGAGAAGCTGCAAGTGCACTCTTAAGTAGTGATTGGGCAAGTGTTCGACACATTGTGAAATTTCTTGAAATCTTTTATCAACTCACCTTGAAGGTATAGGGTTACTTTTATGTTATTTCTGATATGCCCCTCTTGAGAATTATGAAGTTTCTTTTTCTTTGAAAGAGCTAATATAGAAAATGAAGATATCCTTGTGCGAGCAATGGCAAATAATCTTTGTAAAAAAATTGGGGGTGGGTCAGGGAAAGGGAAAATGGGGATGTGATTATAATGTGGGGAATTGAACCTCCACCAACAAGGTGGGAGTTTAGGTAGCCAACCTACCGAACTACCATAAAAAAGAGCATTGGAAAATAATGTGAAAGAGAAAATTGACAAGTATTCGGGTGGATCCAACATACATGAAATAAAAACTCATTTTGTTCATCTTTTGAGGATCACCCGAACTACTATGTTAGGAAAACACAAGGATGAAAATACAAGGGGAAGTCAAGACATACATGGAATCGTTGTTCAATAAGTATGCAAAGAATAATGTTAATTCATATCCATCTTCTTAATTTTCATCTACTTCATCAAAGACATCCCGCGACAATATATGTTTATCAAGTCCCAATAGTTTGGGAAGAAAAAGAATCATAAAATTCATGCAAGATTTAAATAGGCATAAGAATGATGGAGGTATTGATTCTAAAATAGAGTTGGATGAGTATTTGGTTGAAAGATGTTGAGGAAGATAGAGATGGTTTTGGTATTTTAAGTTGGTGGAAGGTGAATTTACTTAGATTTCCTAGCCTTGAGATGACTCATGATGTGTTAGTCATTCCCATTTCTAGTGTAAAACATCTGAATCTGCTTTTAGTACCAGAGGACGTATAATTGATCTATTTTGGAGTTCATTGACTCCTAGAGTGGTGCAAGCACTTGTGTGTGTTCAAGATTGGCTTCGTAATGAATCAACTCCGGTTACGAAGAAGTAATTTCACAAATTTCAAGAATGTGCACATTAGATATAACGTAAAGTGAATCCTATATCTTTAAGGGAGCTGATAAAAATTTCAAGAAACTTGACAATGAGTCTGACACTTTCCCATCCCCACTTAAGAGTGCTCCCTTTTCCATTCTCACAAAGTTGATCAATTATATAGTTCACCAATCCATAATCAATATTACAGTATTTTGAAAAAGTTCCTTATAAACCATAGCAACATTCAACATCTAATATGTGGAATTCCACCTAGTAGGAACATTTAGGCACAAAAATATCTTACTTTTTATCTTGTCAAGATCACAACAATACTTGTTGAACTATTTCCATCTTGCAGGGTAAGGTTGTGTACAGTAAACCTTGGTGGTTCAACTCTTTCTCTGACCCTGCCTATAGCGAGAGTTTTAGTACACCGAGTTGTCCTAGGAGATTGTCTAATGTACCTAATAGCTTGTCTAACACGTTCCACCGACTCACTCCCTTCTTTTGAGCCATCTTGAATAACTAGATTGATCATGTTGTTTACCTTCCATCATATTGGTATTCCACTTAGTACATTGTTTTGACAACCCTTTGATCATGACATCATTAGAACTTGCATTATCAACTGTCACAATAAAAATCTTATCTAATTTTCATTCAAGCAAACATATAAAGATATCACTAGCTAAATCTTGACCTTTGTGAATGGACAAAAGTTTAATATTCTTTTATGCAATTTCTCATTTTTGTTAATAAAATGACCAATTACGCAACTAATTCTTTGAATTGAAGTTCATGTGCCAGTAGTAATACAAATTCTCCATCTTGTTTCCCTAAGATTTTTTTTTTTCAAAGTTTGTTTCTCTTCATTGTAAAGCTCAAGATAGTCCCTAGTCGCAGTAATACAATAAGGATTATGAAACATAGGCTGTACAACCCTAACAAAATCTTTACCCTCCCTTTCAACTAAACTAAGTGGTTGCTCATTCATAATAATCATACCAGCTTAAGCCCTCCTACACATATTTATTTTGATCAAATTTCCAATAATGGACAAATGAAACCTCACCTTTTCTTTAGGTTCAAAGCCAATTTGTGTTTGAGTTAGGTCAAAGATGATGGGAAAGTTCTTGCACGTTTCCATATGTGCAAGCAAATTACAAGTACCACAACCTTTGGAGTGAACATCATATACTTGATCGCAACACTTACATTTTGTTCTTTTGATTCAATGCTCATCAATGAATCTTTTGAAGTGTTTCCAAGCCTTTGATCTGTCTTTCATGGTTTTTCTTTTTTGGAAGGAGATCCAGTAGTAATAAGGCTTATTTTTGTCGTGGTCATTTAAAGCACCACTGCTGCAACAACTTGAATTTGATTCCCCATCTCTTTGGACTGCGCATTTTCCACCGGTGAAAGCAAAGTAAAGAAAGATGAATGAGACCTAATGCAACATAATAGAAATAGTGAATTGTATGATACAATGAACTATGAAGATTGTTCATTGATCATATCAGGCCCAATGTGGTAGGGGTGTCAAATAGATGGGTTGGGCTGGAATTGGAGATAGTTAAATTGAAAATTGAGTTGAATCATGGCGAACCCAAATTTACTTTGGGCTCAAATGAGTTGAATTGGAAATTAGGTTGGGTCATGACCAATCCAAATTCACTTTAGGTTCAAATGGGTTGGGCTAAAGATTGGATTTGGACTTGACCTTCCCAATTTGATTCGCTTATTCCAACCTAATTTGACTCGCTTTCCCAAGACTATTAACATTGATATTTGCCTCTTGTAACTACAATTTGAAGTCCAATTTTTTTTTTTTTAAAAAGCAAGCTCTTGATTTTGAAAGGGAAAGTCGACAAATATTATATCAATGAAATAAAAGTCGAAATGGTCTATTGGACCCTTGTACTTGTCCGAGTTTGTAAGTGGACACCTCTACTTAACCCATCAAAACACAAGATAAACCCCTTTGACCATTGACTGAGCTTACGCGACATTAAAATAAGTGAGTTGGACTGTTGCGTGACTACACGCGTTCCGAGCAAGTGGAACGCCATATTTATATTCAAATAATATTAAAATTATAAAAAAATAATTATTTTTTAAATGAATATAAAATCACACCTCCTACAACCCCCCCCCCCCCCCCCCCCCCCACCCCCCCCACCCCAACCACTTTTTTCACCCTTTCTTCTCCATACATTCATCTTCTTCACCCCACCGACCCCCTTTCTCCCTTTTTCTGCAATAACAATGATTGAAAACAAAAACAAAATAAATTATTTTGTTTCCAATAATCCAGACACACTGTCTCTTTCTCTATTCCTTTTCTCCATCACTGCAAAGAAAAATTAAAACTCACTAAATTAAAGAAAAAGAAATTAGCATTTCGTTCTTCTTTCATCGGAGGAAGGCGTCAATGGAGGAGGTGATTGAGTTAGTAATTTAGAGGTTTAATGGAGGTTGTTCATGGTGTTGGTGGAGGAAGAAGTCTGGAGATGAGGAGGAGAGGGTGAGGGGCGGCATTAGTTCATCGGTTGGCAGTGGCTGGCGGTGTTGATGTGGAACGAGATGAAATTGGAAGGGGGTTTGTGTTTTTGGTATTGTTGCTTAGGTCTAATATCACTTGTAATTCTAATAAAGGGCCAAGTTCATAAGGGATTGGGCCAGATAAGTTGTTTTCGGAGAGCCTTAGCTCATAGAGCTTTTGGCATTTTTGAAGAAGTGAAGGAATAGAACTATTGTGACTGAGAGAAAGCTTGAGTAATTTTGGAGAATTTCCAAGTTCTACTGGAATTGTTCCTGTGAAATTGTTGAACGAAAGATCGAGCTCTAAGACTTTCTATACCTCCTAACTATGTGGGAATTGCCAGATCTCTGATCAAATTATTGTTGTTGTTCTAATTGTGGAAGAGTAAAGAAAAGGAAAATGGTGTGAGGGAGTTGGAGATAGTGGTTGTGGGTTTGGGAAGGTGGAGGGTGAGAATAATGAATTTATTTTAAAGATTATTTTTTAAATTTATTATTTTGATTTTTATTTTATAATGTTGATTAATAATTTTAAAAAATAATTAATGAAGATTTTTATGACATGGCATTAATTTATGTGACGTGGATATGACGTGTAATTTATTTAGGGAGAGTGTGCTAGACACATGGTAGGAGGGGTTTAGAATCACGTGTTTTTGTAATGTAACTAACTCAATTGGAATTGTGAATTCAAATTTATAATGGAACGGAGTTTTATTGATAACAACCAATGATTACAATCAACGAATAAGGAAACACTAAGCTATACTTTACTATACTTCCACCATGGATACATGTAGTAAAGCTTAGAATGAAGTAATGAAGGAGAAGATATAGTAGAAGAGAAAGAAGAGGGTTCTAGAAGATTAGAAAAGGAGAATTTTGATCAAATTCATAATTGCCGATCCTAATCTCTGTCAAGGCTATTTATAGAATTGGTTGAGTTGGTGCTGAGCTGGTTGCCTTAATAATTGGGTCAATCTCCACCGTTGTTTTATTATTATCTCCACCGTTCCTTGTAAAATATCTGCGGACCCCATTTATTTTTTTTTACGATTATTCAATAGGCGCATGCAGACATAACAACTTTGGGTCATTACAATCCTTTCCGCTTGAAATTGACCTTGTCCTCAAGGTCAAGGATGATGCATTCGACCGTGATAATGGTCGGTTCTTTAGTCTGCAACAGGGAGAACTGAACACCCATAAAATTGCCAGTGCCAATTACAGTCATTCAAATGGCTGAGCTCTTCAATTGGAGCATTTTCAAGCTGATGATCTGAGTAGGTTGGAAAAATTCGTTCTTTCTTGGCTGAATTTGTAGCATTTCTGGAAATTAACACAATTATTGTCCTGCCAACAGTTTCAACATCAAGATCTAATAGGGTGACATCAACCACTAGCAATTCTTGAACATTTTCATCTCCATTACCAATCAGGATTACGTCTAGAACTGTTGTACCACAAGCCATATTATCATCCAGATTTATACTCGCTTAGAGCTTCTTCTCATCGAAGTAATCTTTCAAGAGATGCTGAATTATTAGGATTCTAGTTGATCTGCTAACGAGAACCACTTCCTGTATTTGAAAATTATCTACCTTGGCCTCATTTAGACACTTCCCCACAGGTTCCATACTCTTAAACAACATGCCCATCCATAGCTACTCAAATCGAGCTCGAGTAATAATAGCATAAAATTTTATTCCCTTAAACAAGGAATCCACTTCAGTAGTGGTTTGAGCAGTAGAGCATAAAGTTCTCTTAGCCCTATCACAAGCAATTCTTGATCTTCCCAAAGCTCTAGCATTCCCAATCAAATCCCTTTTGTGCTCTCTCCAAAATTCAACATTGATTTTTGGGACAACACTAGTATTCATGCCTACAACGTTTGCTTTCTTGCCTCCAGTATCAGCTTTACCACCATAAGAATGCTTCTCAATAGTCATTATGAGCTGTGGAAAGGTGTTAGTGACCTGCTTGAGTAGCACCAAAATGCATTTTCTGACTCCCTCGCATATTGCAGCAATATTTGATCCAGTCAGTCTCTTTAACTGACACGAAATCTCAAATTCCCTCATCGTGACACAACTTAGTGACTGGGTTTAAGCACCAGCATATAACAACATAACTCCAAACTTAATAAGGTACTTTATAGCTGAAACTAGATATGTCAAAAACAGTACCTCTGGCATGATATTTTAGGAGGGTTCCACCAGGATCAAACGACAATGGTAAGAAATTATGCATTATAAGAACTCTCCTTGTCTTTGGAACACTCTGTTGCATCAGTCCAACAATCTGGTTATACAACACACCCTTGTGATCCACGTTTACAATTAGCATTGCCTTAAAGCTTTGGGATATGCATAGGACAACATACACAGTAACCCTTGAGACCATGGAATTATGCAACAAAATTAGAGTAGGAACACACATTACAGAAGTTCCACAACCTTCAATAATAATAGTTTCCTGCCCGACAACTACACCAGCTAATAAGAATCTACCAGTGAAGCTACCCACATCACCAATGTTTGCTGTATTCACGGGGAGCAATGCAATTGTCGAATTTTCAGGGACAAGCTGAATTTCCTTCTTGAACTCCCCACCCACACAAAAGATTTTTCCATTTAGAGTTCCTTTATCATGAAATCCATAACAATGTAAAACAACTACATCTTCTACTATGAACTTGTTAGAACCACCTCCAGGACCAAAACATAATGATATTGCAACAATTAATTGAAGAATTACAGTTCCCATTCTTCTGAAAATTGCAATCTCCAGCATGCGACTACCTGTTATTTCAATTTTCATAGTAGACAGGATAACCTTCATTTCTGCCATTTTTTGATTTTGTAAAGGTGTCAGGAACCTGGACGATGCCTCCACATCTATATTTCGCTCTTGCTTTGTATTTTCTGATTGCTCTGGTGTGGCTTCAATAGAAACAATTTTGGTGGTATTCTCCCATGCCTCAACTATGATACCAGCAGTCTATTCACTGCACTTTTCCGTGAGACATACACCCTAACTAGGTTTATCCTTTTGTTCAGAAGCTTCAACACCTTCAGTTTGAATTATTGCTGATTCATTCTCGTCCTAATCCTCTGATTTCATAGCAACTGACTTTACCCGATCAAGGCAAGCCCAGAAAACCTGCCCAGTATCAACCCAATAACAAATGTATAAACCCAAAGCATGTGTAAGACCAAAAGTTGTATGAGGACCACAAACTTCTACAAAAATATCCCTCTCTAGCTTCATATCGGATAGCTTGTCACCAAGCTCCATGTTAAGCTTATGTCCCGTGTTTTTAAATCTAAGTACCTCAATAGAAATCAACCAAGGTGCAGACTCAAGGTGGGTCGTGACACTATAAGCACTGGACAAATCATTGCAACCCATCAATTTCAGTATTGTATCCTCAACAACAAGAACATAAAGTCGTGAATTCAGATGTGAGTTCACGATCTCGGTCTCTGTGGTGGTCGTATTGGGGATGGAGTGGACTTCAACTAGAACTTCAGATTCGATCCATTGAGGACATTCGTCAAACATCTGGTTCGCATTATATTTTGAATCAACTTTACTGCTATTTTTAATCCTCAACAGTTCAGCCATTTCATGGTCATCTGAAACCACCTCAGCTTGGTTGTCCTCTTCATTCATTTTCCCCAAACAGTCATCAAGACAAAAGCAGCATTGGCAGTCAGCACTGGCTACACCCCCGTAGACACAACAGTTGCATTGGCTGTCGCCACTACATATGCAATCGTCACACTACCTCTGCAATTGTTTAACATTCACAACTATTCCTGACGTTCCATCCATAGGTGTCATTCTATTTGCATTGTTTCGTTCAACCAAAGTCAATTCCGCAAACATTATCTTCGAATTACTACCCACAGTCGAGACAGGTACCTGACTCTGATACCACTTGTAATGTAACTAAATTGGAATTGTGAATTTGAATTTATAATGGAACAAAGTTTTATTGATAACAACCAACGATTACAATCGACGAATAAGGAAACACTAAGCTATACTTCACTGTGAATCTGCAACTTCCACCATGGATACATGTAGTAAAGCTTAGAATGAAGTAATGAAGGAGAAGATAGAGTAGAAGAGAAAGAAGAAGGTTCTAGAAGATTAGACAAGGAGAATTTTGATCAAATTCATAATTGCTGATCCTAATCTCTGTCAAGGCTATTTATAGAATTGGTTGAGTTGGTGCTGAGCTGGTTGCCTTAATAATTGGGTCAATCTCCACCGTTGTTTTATTATTATCTCCACCGTTCCTTGTAAAATATTTGCTGACTCCATTTCTCTTTTTCACGATTATTCAATTGGCGCATGCAGACATAACTTTGGGTCATTACAATTTTGATGGGTTAAGGGGTTTAGATGAGAAAGAGGTAAGTATAATTGTCCACTTTACAAACTCGGACAAGTACAAGGGTCCAATAGACTATTTCGCAATAATACTATAGGTGTGTTCATATGGAGGAAAAATATTTTTCAAGAAAATACTATCCATGAAAAAGGTTTGTGAAATTTTTTTAAAAATATTACTGTTATTTTTCATACTATTTCATATATATATCTGTTATAAGTATAATATGCTACTTCCAGCTATTAATATTAACCTGGCACTCATCCTACGATATACTACTAATTGAAGTACTACCAAGATGATGACTTCACATAACATAACTCTCAAATTTAGACACAGAAATTTATTAAATAACTCATGGATTCAAATTGTGCATATTTACATATGAAAGTCGAACTACTATTATTATATATTGCAATGTAATCATATATTCCTTTCTGGTTCGTCATAAATAATTCTCATATACAGATAATTAATAGTAGTAATATTATCAGTGGTCCAAGAATTCAAGAATCAGGTGTTGGGGGTAGGGATGGAGGTTAGGAGGGTGGGGATTGAGGGGTGTGTGTTTGGGGTGAGAAAAATTATTTAATTGTTTTTTTAAAGAATAAAAAAAATTAAATAATTTTTTTGGGAATGCGGAGTGCGGGTGTAGTGGGGGGTAGGAGAGTGGGATGGCGGAGGATGGGGGTAAGAAAAGAATTTTTGAAAGAATTTTTTAAGAAAGTTTAGTTGTCACTTGTTTTCTCCTCTTTCATTATTAAGGAAATCATTTTCCTTATTAAATGGGTTGAAGTGGAGATTGTATTGAGCTCAGTTGAAGATCTTTCTAAACTGGGTGGAGACTTAATAGGTTGAGACTGAACCCAATTGTAAATTATCTTGAACCCAGCCCATAAATATTGGGCTGAGTTTGGCGGGTTCACTTAATTTGGGCTCATTTTGACACCCGTACAATGTAGCATAAAAATGAAACAAACGAATCTGGGTTGTTAACACTCAATCAGAACTGCTAAAGAAGGTTACAATTGCTGAACTACTTAAGAGTGCGGTGGACAGTAATCATGTGACTTATCTTTTACATTTTACAATACCCTTACAGTTTTGGGATGGAATGAGGTAGAAGTTTCACAGAACACATTGGTGTGTTTGAAAAGTAAATATAGAAGGGCACATCCAGAAGATGTTTCTCAGTGAGGTCATATTGTAGCGGCCGAAGTTACAACAGTAGCATTGAACCCTCAAATATGTTTGAAGATCTCAAAATAATCATCCAGTTCAGGGGAGAATTTTGCATTTGTCCATCGAGAATTAAGTTGACCTTTCCCTTATTTCAACCGGAGTATCTAACAGAGACATTACTGTTAATATCTAACAAAAAAAATTAGACATTTCATGCACTAGGAGAGTGGTTTGTCATGCTTGTCACTTACATATCCTACTTTACTTAATGGGCATGGGTCAATTCTGATGTGGTCCCCACCATGGAAGCCCAAGGCACCTAAGAAAGTTGCCTCTTCACATGGAGTGCATCATCAGGTTCCATCTTGATAGCCAACAACTTAAGGAGGACGCCTAGAGTTGCAGTGAGTTGGTAATGTATGTTAACAAAGATGGAGAGGATGCTGATCACCTCATTCAACATTGTACTTTTTTTCCATTTTGATATATCAAAAAATTTCCTCAACTAAATATGTCGACGTTTTGAAAAGAAAGTACAATTGAATGGTACAATTGAATGGGTGACTGAACCACACGATTAGCGAACAAGCAATCCAATCAAATATAGATACAATTATTTTTCCCTTACATGCCAAAAAGCTATATGAAAAAAAATGATTTATATATTCCACGGTATTGTTTTCTCTTCTCAAAATGTTAGGAAGCGCCTTTGGAACTACTATCAGTAGTTCACTCAATTACTTTTCGTGAATGTTTAAAAAAAAATTGCATGATTTTTTGAATATGGCTATTCTACAAGTATGAAGTTGTAGAATCAGATTCCTTTGATCCACGTGTTCCTAGCCGAGCTTAAATGGATGAATGAAGAAGAGCATCGGGGTATACTTCAGCTCTCTGGATTTTGTATTGAATGATAGAATAGCTAGGACCTTTGGATTCTGTTAGAGCCTATGTTCAACCAACTGATGCTTTATCATTCAGTTGACTTCTTGCAATCAGTCCGTGTTTAATTTGTGCTGGAAAAAGCCGGAGTTTCTGTCAGTTTTACCTACTAATAGAATTCTTCTACATTGTATGCTGTAGTTTTGAATAAGAGTGCTATCTTTGATTTTTATAAAAAAAATTGGTAACTGTTTCTATTTCTTTAAATCAGTACATGGATTGTACTGAAAACTGTATTTACATAACAACAACAACAACATACCCAGTATATTCCCACCAGGTGGGGTCTGGGGAGGGTAAGTGTACGCAGTCCATACCACTATCTCAAAAGTGAGATAGAGAGGCTGTTTCCGATAGACCCCCGGCTCAAAATAAAGCAATCTAAGATAAGATAAGGAATATTAATAGAACAAGATACAATAGACATGAACAAATTCAATAAAACCAAAAAGCAAGATACTCCAACTACCACACCAAAGCATACAACAGCCTAAACTCCTACTAACCTTCTACCCTAATTCGCCCCCTGCACATCTTCCTATCCAGGGCCATGTCCTCGGTAAGCTGAAGTTGCTCCATGTCGTGTCTAATCACCTCCCTCCAATACTTCTTCGGTCTACCTCTACCACGCTTGAAACCGTCCCTAGCCAACCTCTCACACCTCCGTACTGGGGCATCCGTGCTTCTCCTCATCACATGCCCAAACCATCTCAGCCTCGCTTCCCTTAGAAAGGTACTGTCCTACTATAATGAGTCTAAGACATCAATGATACAGACAGTATCATTAGAGTATATCAGATAACACCAAAAACACGAAGTCAAAATACAATTCAGTTTGACTTGCTGCATATTAGTCTCTCTATTCTAAAAGACTCTTAAAATTACTCGCTTTCCATATAGTCCACCAAATAGTAGCAGGAATAATTTTCCAGTTGCTTCTGTTCGTTGCTTGTTGTCCTGCTTCTTCCCAGCTGCATGGGGCCTCTGAAATTCTACCAAACATGGAACAGGAGATGTTTTTGAGCCTGAGGAATAGACTCCAGAGTGACCAGTGTCTTTGCATTGGATGAACAAGTGATTGACTGGTTCTACAGCTTCCCCACAGAAAAGAACATCTAGAGCACTGTGGGGTCCCGCTCTTCATCAAATTCTCCTGTGTCTACAATATTTAGTGGGATACTCCTAGAATGGCTACGTAGACAATGGCTTATTGGAGGACAAGATGGTGGCCGCCCCCAAAAAGAATACGCTGCTATTTCTTATAAAATTTGGAAAGAATGGTTTAGTAGAAATGTTTGAAGGATTAAAAATCCATAGCGTACCGTCTTAATTTTTTTTTTTTTGAATAACAAGAAAAAAGTAACAGTATTTGATTTAAGTTCCTTTCGCATTTAATTGTATTTTTGGTATAACAAGGATACTCCAGTTTGCATAAATAATTTGCTTCGATTTGAGTTATAAATTACGGTCTGCATGTTATATAATGTTTGTATAGTAGCCAAGGGTGTTACCTAGCAATTAATGAAGCTGGAATGGACCATTGGAGATCATGGCTCAAATTCCAGCTTATACAGAAAAGCTAGGTGATGTCTTCCTATTTTTCCAAGTCTTAGTGGCCAGAGTTACCTAATTACCTGTATTGGTGGAAAGTAGCACGTAACAAGTGAATTAGTCTAGATGCATCCGCGCTGCTCCTAACACTACCATTATAAAAAACAATAATTGTATATAAGTATTTTCTTTGTCTTGTATCAATACCATATTTTTGAATATAAGAGGTAGGAGTTTGAAGAATTGGTAGAAGTGCATAAGGATGTTGGCTGTTCCTGTAGGACAATATTGTGCATATCAACCATTCGTGTACTTGGAGATTTTGTCGTGTTAATGAACTTGCAGAACTGATAGATACGTGATGCAGATATTTGAAGTGTGATTCCCTGCTGTAGTTCACGTTTGGATAACTCTTGCTGAACAACTTTATACCATAAGATTGAGGTGGTGTTGCCTAGCTATCACAATGTTAGGTACCTACATAAGATATGTTACACAGGCACTCCAAGTCTCATGGCTACATATGAACACCTTTTACTTTTAATAGACGTCTGCTATACCTCTTGAGTCTTTAGCTTCAAAGGAATTCCAATCTTTTAGCTGTTGAAAGTTGATAGAATTCTCCGCCACTGAGCTCTACTTTAGGTACGTACTTCCTTTTTTTATTTGTAAATATGGTTTTTCAGTACTTAGGAAGTACTGACTTAAATACAAATGTTACCAGTTTCAAAAATAATACTTCAGGTACTCATAGTACAAGTGTGTATTAATATTATTCTTGTCTTCTGGGACTCCTGTCAGAGAAGTGTTTGGGGTTAAAATTCACTTGTGCAATTGTGTGTCTGTGGCTCTGGTGTAGTAGTTGTATCTTTTTATATGAGGATTGACTGTGCGTTTCCAAGGAGCAGCAGTCTGTGATTGATCTGCCTGGAGAAACAACAAATTTATCTTCATCTCCTCTGAAGAAAGCTTGATATTTATATCTGTTTGGATTTATATTGTTTTAGCTGGTTTTCTTTTAATTTGCTTGTATTGGATGGCAAAAGTTTCAAATTATTAACTCCTCTGTGAAATATTGATGTTCTAAATCTACGTGGATTGAGATTGTGGTAATATTTGACATTTCAACTAAATTTTTCCTTAAAATGAGGATGAATACTTTTAACTTACAGTTATTTCCGTCTTTACTTGTGTTTCCACAGGAAGGGAATGAGCTGAGATTGGGAAAACATATGGTGATGCTTATATTAAACACCTCTCTTGATCTTAAGAAATCTGATTTTCCTTCCAAGGACCTGACTAAAGGGAAAAGAAGGAAGTTCCTGGCGTGTAACAATGACAAATCCGAAATGGAGTTTTCTACCCGTTGTAGATAATTCACTGTGAGTATGAAGATGGAGCTCCTTGTTTAGATCTCATACATTAAACCTGGGTATTAGTTTGTATAAAGGTTTTTCTCTGACTTCCTACATGGTGAAGAGACTTTTTCTTCTAGTTTATCTTTATTCTTGTCTAGGTGGAGTTCACAGTACTCGTGAGTCGTGACTGATTTCAGTGTGTGTTCATGCAGCTTCTGGCAGCTTCTGTGAAGTTTTTTCTCTACTAATTTCCTTTACCCATGTGAAGAGGGCAGGGCATAAGCTAACAAGCAGTATATGTTCCTACGTGTGGTTTAAGCCTCTCATCATGTAGGATATGGAGATATTTGAGCGCCTATGTCATTTGAGAACTTTTAGCTCAGCATGTATAATTTTTTTTCTTTTAAAAAAAGTATCGATGTAATGTTCTAAGTTGGCCTTTTGAGGCTAGGATGGTTATTCTTTTGGGATTTAAAGGGGACATGTACAATGACAAGTTCATCGCTACTCGGTACTTAGCCGAGCAGATTAGTAAAAGAAAGATTTCGAAGAAGTGATGCTGTCCCTTGTAACATTTCCAAAATGGAAGCTGGGATTGGTCCTTGACCATATTTCATTATTTCTCCAAAAGTCCTGGCTAAGCAATCATCAAGACACAATCCCCTGTATCAATGTATTTCTGTTAGTGCGTGTATGAGGAGCCGTTGCAAGTTCCTCTTGGAAGTTTGTTGAATTGTGAATTAATCTGTATTAGCAATTAGTCTGTTTGTTCTCTGACATATAATATTTCATTAATGCGAACACATCAACACGAATTCTTGATATGCTTATCTAAAGAATGATTTTAGGTCTTCATACTGACCCGTGTCCTTACCCACCAAAGCTACGACATCTTGTTTATTTCTTGAAGTTGGGTGTTCTGTTGCTTCTTCTCACCTAAGATTATAAGTTATTGTATTCCTCCATGTAACCCTCCGTCAAGGTTTTACCTTTGAGGAGCGTGTGACAGTTGAGATTCCTTTCACATCATTCAATTAAACATCTCAGATTCAAGCTATAGGAATGGAGAAACTTTCTGTAGGAAGGTTAGCCTATCGAAGTGAATATGATTTGTTGGGCAGGTGAGCTTCGGATGCGGAATGTTGAATAAAAAAGTAGAAAGGGTAACTTGTGGGGCAAGAATGGATCTTTTTAGGTTTGATTTTCCATGCAAAAAACCTCAAGCAAGTAAAGTCTGGTTTGTTGGCCAGTGCACTTCAATTTAATTAGTCACCTTTTTAAAACATCCAATATTTCAACTTTCCATCGAGCAGATCACCTATTGTTTTTACTTTTCCCCATGGAATTTATCTTTGTTTTACTTGATTCTTGCAGATTCTTCAGTTATAAGTTTCTTTACCATGCCATCCCATAACTTAAAAGCTTCAAATATATATATATCTGCAACCATTCTGCAGGTAGAACATTGCCCAATTTTTTGTTGTTCTTAACCTTGGAGAAATTATTCACTTGCTGGAGTCTATTACGTGTGCAATACAGCAAGAAGCACTACTCCTGGTTTTGAGGCATACTCTTGTTTTTATAAAATCAACTTAACTTGTTCTTTCTTCTATAGTATGTCTGCCATCATCTACTCAATTTTTGTGATGGAACTTTCCATTAACATGAAACATTCTCTTCAAGCTTTAGCCGTGATCTGTTTCTTATTTTTCCCTTCCACACAAGGTGACATATGGTTTCTACTTTTTCTTCTTGCTCCATTATATTGCTGATTTTTCCAAGTCATATGGCGTGTAGGACAGTTTATAGCGTACAGTTTGATTATGTGAACGTAAATTGTTGTTGATAGGTAAAGCAGATGATTATGAAACTCAAACCGCCGCTGCAGGAGTTCTTGAAAATGAATATTTGCCCAACTATGGAGGCACAAACGGAGAATATTCACCTCATGAATATGGTGGTGGCACAGTTGATGCTCAACCTGACTATCTTTTCTCCAAAGCTTTGCAATGTTTCACCGATAAGCATGTAACTCCTTCTTACCCATACATGATATACATGGATGTCCTCACCTAATCTTTGCCTATTTTTCACCTACATGATTTTCTGAAATGCAATAAGGATGAGTAACTTATTTCAAATGAAGATGCAGATATACCGGCGTTGTGAGGAGTCTTATAGATTGACCGAGACAGGGGAGCTCCATGTACCACCTGAATATACTGATCAATACTGCACAGGACCATGCTTGGAGGAGACTCACCATGTGTTAAATTGTCTTGAAAACATACTATCGCATTTCAGGTTTTACAATAAGGCCACCATTAGAGCGGTCGAAGAGACTATCAAGGAGGGATGTAGCGATGGCCCTAAAAGAGGTTAAACTTTCTCCACTTTACTACACAAAACTGTCCCGTAGGTTCTGCTGAAAAACATATTGGATATGATTTGTTTCCAAGGAGAGTATTTCTAAAGAAACAAACGTTTAATTTATATATGCTGATGGAAGTTAAACTTATTCTGAAATATGTCAACAGGTTATTTTAATGTTGCTGAGCACTTCCTAGCTTATGATAACATTGCTTTTCGTGCTTCAAAGTCCATGCTGCATGGATTTGTTCTGACGACTTTGACCCTTATTTTCTTCCTTTAAAGCAAATGTTCGCAAGTGAAGGTATCGATGGAAAATGAACTTCTGATTTACGTGGAGCACTTATAGTATAATAGTATCTGGTGCTGTTTAATTCAACAAGTGATAATGCTGATTGCTGAGCTGCTGCTGATGTACTAGTAAATAAAAGTCTTATCTGTTCATTAATATATGTTTGATCTGGAAAAGAATGTTGTGAGGAGTATAGATTTATTTCTTGGAAATTCTTTTTCCATGTGGGATGTTCTAGATAAGTATAAAAGTCATTTCTGAATTATAAGACAAGACTAATGTCTATGCTTCACCTGCTCTACATACCAAAAGGAAAAATTCCCTGCAGGAAAATTAACACTGAAGTGTGTTTGGTATTGATGTAAAATGTTTTCTGGATATGCTTCACCTGCTCTACATACCAAAAGGCAAAATTCCCTGCAGGAAAATTAATACTGAAGTGTGTTTGGTATGATGAAAAATGTTTCTGAAAGATATTTTCCTATTTTTCCTTGTTTGGTTGTAGTAAAATATTGGAAAAATATTTTTCAAGATAACTCATTTTTCTTTATTTGAGGGAAAATGACAAATGTGACTTATGCCCCACCCCCATCCCTCTTCCCCATCCCAACAACACTCATATTCACATGACTCAAAAAGTTTACATTTCTCAAAAATTTACATTACTCGAAAATATTTTTCACTGTGCTTTGTTTTAATTTTTCACTGCTTGAAATAAAAAATAGTGAAGCCCGAATTTTTTTTCTTATCAATATTCGTTGAATGTATTGTTATTTTCATATGTATAGAGAAAGACTTACCTATGTTACTTTTGCTAATTGCATATTTCATTTTGTTATCGATGTAACTTGTTTCACAAAGTTGAATAAGCTTGTCGTTCCGTTATATTTCTATTGCTTGTAGTATCTTTAGATTGTCCTGACAAAATGTTGAAAAGTCTCTCCTATATTTGCTTATTAATAGTTTCTTAAATTTAGTGATTGTAATACTTTAGTATTTGATATTAATATTATTTGCTATACTTAAATTAATTCTTACAAATTGTTGATTTGCTAGAGACACTGATATACTAGTTAACAGTTAGTTAGTAGTATTTTCTAAAAAATATTTTTTCACTCACCAATCAAACACTAGAAAATATTTTCTACTCCCCAACCTAACACCATAAAATATTTTTCGAAAAATATTTTCCACTCACCAACCAAACATGAGAAAATAAGTAGAAAATCAACTTATTTTTTACGAAAACATTTTTCATGAAAAATATTTTTCATCATACCAAACATATCCTAAGGGTGCGTATTTCTTCCTTCAAAAGAAGAGGCATGTGGTCGTTATTTTCAGACGCAAAGAGATGGGGTTGGAATAGTTTTTTTTTTTTTTCCATTTTTGCTTGCCGGCCAAAATTAATTACGTGTGCTAGTTATACAAGACATAGACACTGCTCACATACACTGTATTTTTTCGAGTACAAAATTGTATTAATCAACAAGAACTTTAAACACAAGTTCAAACAACTTATGAACTATCAAAATTGTAGGTTTTTGGCTTTGAAATTAAAGAAATAACAGAGAAAGACTTGAAGAGGAAAAATACTGCAATGTATTGTCAAAGAAAATTATTTTATTAATAACTCAAACAAGTATATTTATAGCTAAATTTCTAATTAGACTTCAATTCAAAGTCAAATAACAAAGGGATAACTAATTTCTAAGTGTCTAACCCACATATAACTCTAATAATTTAAAATTACTAGTAGTTATCTACTTCTACTTTATTTTATTTCTGAGGCATATTTTCAACACTTCTCCTAAAATCAGAAATTGTTATTTCTAAGGCATATCTTCAACACTCCTCCTTTGATCAGAAATTGTAGATTGCAGGCTTAGCTGATTTTAACCTCTTCATGAAATCTGGCAATTCATCTTTGGTCTTGCAAGGCTTGTGTGCATCTTTTCTTGAATTAAATAAGAAACTTTTGCCTCTCATATCAACTTTTAAAATCTCATGATTAGTGGAATCAAAGATTCGACAATATTTATGTCCAAATAATAATTTAAATCCTTCTTCCATTAGCTGGCCAACACTTAACAAACTTTTATTAATATCGGGCACATAAAGGACATTTGAAATTATTTTTGTACCTGAAATCATTTTGATGGCAACATTTCCTTTTCCTTCTACAAGAATATAGTCACCATTCCCAATTCTGATTTTCTTATTTTTCAAAGGCAGAAACTCTTTAAAAAGAGTTTTGTCATATGCTATGTGGTTTGTATAACCACTGTCAATCATCCAAAATTTATATTTCTTGGGTGAAGAATATGTTGCCACAAATAAGTGATCTTCTTCTTCTTCTTTGGTGACTTGGGCTGCTTCATATTTTTGAGATTTGATTTTGCAAATCACAGCTTCATGTCCATTTGATTGCCAAGTTGATTGCATATCTTGCATTGTGCATATGGTTTCTTCCAATATTTAAATGAAGGATGACCTATTTTTCCACAGTGTAGGTAAAGTGGGTAGTTTTTTCTTGGATTATTACCCTTGCTTTGAGTCTTGTAGTTGGCTGCCAAAGCTCCTTCAACCATACTATCCCGCCTTATAAGCCTCCTTTGCTCTTGTGACAATAATGTATTTAATAATTCTGCCAAAGTAATCTTGAACAGGTATAACACCCCGAGATTTAGACCCTTGTAAATTTCTTAGGTTTTGGACTTTCTGGGCAAGGTATAACTCAAGAATACCAATCGTACCCTTAAATATGGTTTGAGTATTTCTCACTCGTATGTTGGGCAATGTGTTTGGCTTGGTTACTATCCAAGATATGACTCAATATCATACGATTCGTATGGTTGGATACGAGAAGTATGATGCCAAGTCGTATGGTGCCTATTGGTTGGACTAGTTGAAACTATCCAAGATACGGTTTAGGGTATGGTTTGGGGGTACCACTCGTACCCTAAGGTACAAGTTGGGGGTTGTGTTTTTGTATGTTGGTTAGTATAGGGCACTATGGTGAAGGGTAGGGTACGAGTTGTACCACCACTCGTACCCTAAGGTACGGTTTGTAGGTGAGTCGTACCCACCTAGAAGTTAATTTTTAGATTTTTAGTCGGGGGTAGTCCGAACATTTCCCACCCCAAACCCTTATGTCCCCAAATTATATAACCCTTGTTGGCCTCTCATAACATACTTTGAATAATATAAACACTCCAAATATCCTCTCTAAACATTCTCTTGAAGATAGGAGACTAGGGTTTCTATAAGGCTTCTCCAAGGGGGCTCAAAAGTCAAGTTTCTCTATGGAATCTTCTTGTATAAGTCACATACTCCTTCTCTCATTGTTAGTTCCAACTAAAGGAACATTTTAATATGTTTTAAACATTGATCATAAATTATGAATGGTGATTTTAGAAACGTATGTTGAGGGTTTTGATGCATATTGTTAAATATTGGTTTAAATTGTGTTTTCACATATTTTTGGTGATGGTTTGAACATGTGGGTGCTTTTTGGTTGTGGTTTAAAAAATAGGTCATGGTTAACCCTAAAGTGAATGTTTTATTCTTTGGTTTTGGTTTTGGTTTTGAAAAAGGTATGCCCTCAACATGTTTGATAGAACGCCTAAGAGAATATTTTTACTCTATTGTTGAACTTTCATTGGAACTACTGCATGGTATATTTTGTTAATGGAAACCTAAATGGATTTGGATGGTTTTTCATGGTTTAAATGATTTTAAAATGGTATAAACGCTTTAAATGCTTGGAACGGTCTAAAATGGTCTAAATGGTGAGAATGGTTTGGAATTGTAAAAAGGCATGCTCTTGGTGGTTGTGGTTGGTATAAATGAAAACCTTTTAGGGTACATAGGAATCCCCCAAAAGAATGAAATAATGAAATTGGTTTGAATAACGGTTATGGCTTAATTGAACATCCTTGTGCGGTACAAAGGAACCCCCAAGTAAACATATTAATGAATGTCTTGTAGGGTACAAGGAAATCCCCCAAGCAAAGCTTAATAATGAAATACTTGTAGGGTACAAGGGAATCCCCTAAGTAAGCTTAATGATGATGTACTTTTGAAGGTACATGTGAATCCCCCAAGTAAACTAATTAATGTAACCTATGGGGTACACGGGACTCCCATAAAGTTGGCTAAAGACATTGCTTGCAAGTTATAGTTAGTATGAAGATACCACTTGTACTAGCCTTGATTAATAATAAATGGAATAATAGTTTAGTTGGATAGAAATGTTTTTTAATTGGGCAATAATAGCGGGGTGTGATAGCTAACCGTGAAGGTGGGAGTCCAAAGGACGAATACTAGAAACTCATGTTTTCTGACATGAGGATAGGTCATGACGATCTTAAATGATACTTACGGGTACATGAGAATACCCTAAGTACACTTGTATATATGTATCGTAGAGAGTGAAGGGTACTCAAGAATTCCTTACTCCTATCGTATCTCTAATTTCTGTAGCTACACGCATCGGGGCCCATTCAGGGGGTTACACTGGACCCATATAGCCTATGGGTGTATTATGACTGTTAAGCTACATATACCCAGGTTTATGGTTTTTAAGGCACGCTAAACCCAATTACCTTTCTCGATATGGTTATACACACACACACACACACACACACACATATATATATAAGGTTGTGTGCATATGGTTGGTTTACTTGGTTTTAATGGATGGCATTATTTTATACTTATCCTAAGTGCATGCTAGCATTCACCTGCTAACCCATCTTTAGGCGGTTGTATCCCCTTAAGCTACACATACCCAGTACAATGGGTTTTAAAGGCATGCTAAACCCGATTACCTTTCCCGGCATGGTTATACATAAATATATATATGTATATATATATATATATATATGTATAAAGGATAGCCCAGTGCACTAAAGCTACCGCTATGCGCGGTGTCGGGGAAGGGCCCCACCACAAGGGTGTATCGTACGCAGCCTTACCTTGCATTTCTGCTATAGGCTGTTTCCAAGGCTTGAACCCGTGACCTCCTGGTCACATGGAAGCAACTTTACCAGTTACTCCAAGGTTCCCCTTCATATATGTATATATATATAAAGGTTGTGTGCGTATGGTTGGTTTACTTGGTTTTACTGGATGACATTATTTTATCCTTATCTTAAGTGAATGCTAGCGTTCACCCGCTAACCCATCTTTGGGCGGTTGTATCCCCATGCAATGTAGGAACTGACCCTACTACTCCTCCTTCTCATTTATTGAATTCGGGAAAACAGTCGGTGTTGGATTGAAGTAGTGAGATTCCATAGTTTGGAAGACATCTATTTTATGTCATGGATTACTTTATATATTTTTGTCTTTTTATAGGCTTGGGTTTTGGATATGGTCGTGGACATGTATCGACTAGGTACTTTTTGGTTTAGTCTAGAGGCTTTGTATGGATAACTGTGGACTTAGGTATGGTTTGATCATGTTATATATAAATATATAGTGGATTATTATTTTGATTTAGGTTTATGGTTTGAAATGGCAACAGGTTGGATATTGAGTGGTTGAACTTGGTTGGGTTGGTCTCAATATAGACTTATCCTAAAGTCACCACATTGGTAAATACATTATCTTGTTATATTTTTGGAGTTCATCCGACTCAGGATATATGTTGGTTGGTTGGGTAGGGTATTAGGGGCGGTCTTCGATCCCAAATAGACTTGGGATTTTCCATTACGACAAGGCCCTAGTTCAGGTCGTGTCAAATTGATATCAGAGCTTTAGGTTTTGGTATTTTGGGGTGTCCACAAAGCCGTGTCGAGTAGAGTCTTGCTTATGGATGTGTCATGCACCACACTTATAATCAGGAGGCTACGAGGCATTTAGGAATATTTCACTTTCTTGTTGTTCTACTTTCGGGCTATAAAGTCTAATGTCTTAAACTCTTCCCTAAATCTTCTTTTGGTTTATCTTTCAGACCATGTCCTCTCAATGATCTAAAGTTCGTGGAAACTCACCTATCCCACTCGAGGACAACGTGGATGGATCAAGTCTAACTCATGAGGCACAAACCCAGTCAAAGGTCACAGTTTTTGATGTTCCCTATGGAGTCCCACCGGTCTCCACCGAGCTTACTCTAAAAGGAAGCACTCAGGCTCAGTTATCTCAAGGAGAGATTACGAATGCTGAGTTTTGATGTTATATTTATTTTTTTATCCCAGAGAGTGATATCTCTATCACACTAGTTCAATCCTAGTGGTGTGAGAAAGAATCAGGAAAGGTCAAGAAAGAGACAGAGCAAGAAGTCTTAATGTTCAAACCGGGGGAAAAATCTAAAATTTTTTGGTAGGAATAGTGGACAGTTGTTTGAGAAAGGGAATTACGGAGTTCCCATGTGGTTATCAATATCACTTATCCTTAGTCTTCTAGTGAGAATTAGTTTCGGGCTAGTAGAGTTCAGTCATCTCCAAGTTATCCTCCTTACAGGTTTTACAGTCGATTGTACTGCAGTTATTGCTATGAAGGGAGGAGTTGATGTTTTTGTTGTGGTCAGTTGGGTCATATAAAATGGGAGTATTCCATAAGGGTTTCCACTGGGGTAAATAGGATACCGGTTACCACTTCTCGAGCTCTTACACCAATTGACTATAGCAATTGAGATCCACAGTTCCATATATTCCCTTGGGATTTGACCCCAACCTTTGTTCGGTTACTAAATTTGATAGTGACCGTATAGTATTAAAATTAAAGGTGCAGCTTAGGCGTGATCAAAGACGATAGAGGATTTGTTAATAGTGATAAAATATATAACCCAACACCTGTGATAGTTAAACAATTTTATGCATTGGAAAGAGATGATGCAAAAGTAGTAATAAGGCAACATGATAAGCAAAGAACTTTTTAAGCAACATACAAAGGAATTTATTACTCAAGACAATGGAGTAAAAGTAGCTGCAAAAGAATGAGCTACCAAAGCTTTGGTTCCCACGTGAAGACAACAAATAGTGTTCTGAAGCTGCATCAAACACCAATTCACCTGCACCACAAAAACAAAATAAAGATTCAGTTGATTATAGAAATAAAGTTGAAAATAAGAAAATTGAATAATAAATAAAGGAAAGTCTAACCTAGTGGATTTATCCTTTACTGGTGGCAAACTAGAATAATAGGAAAGTGATGATAGCAAAACATGTTTAGCACTTTCACTAGTAATCACCGCACCTGCTCAAACACTAAACAAAGAGTCAGATTAGTTGGAAGAAAAGCAAAGCATAAAATAACAAAGAAGTAGAAAATATAGTATATTATTTAAAGAAAGTAATGTAGGACAAAGTGCTAGAGGCACCAGGGCATGAGGTTGAAATATTTAACTTTATTAGTGATTGTTCAACTATTCAAAATTTAGTTGATAATACTTTGGTTGTTATATTGGCACCTATGGTTGTGCAAAATGATGAATCACTATTGATTCAATTGGATTCACCTAATAGAATCCCTCATGATATTGTTTCTTACATGATGGAAGACAATCTAGATGTATTTAATACTAACCAAATTCCATTAGGGTCAATGAGGATGGTTTATCTGAGGAGCTCCCGGAGAATATCTCTAATGAAGTCATTCTCTCACCCACAATTTTAAAAAATACTACAAAGGAAAAAAAGTAAAAAAATAGAGAATGCAATCTACCTATCAAATTTCATTGAAAGAGAAGTAATCTAAATCCAATCATTAATGAAAGCTTTTATATGCAACATAAGATCAGTGAAGTATCAACAAACTTTTCAAAGAGTAAAAATGCTTCACAACTTTTTGAAATTTTCTTTAATTGATTTAGCGGAGCCTTTCTAAAAATCTAGACATGTCAAAAAGTATAGAATAAGGTTAAAAATGACCACAACGATTGCAAACCATAATGGCAAAATTTGGTTTTTCTTGGACCAAGATTTTGAGTACACTATGGTTCAAAGATTCTGAATAGCACTTCACTCTCAAGTTATAGTAGCATAATAAATCTCACGGTTTCATTATCATAATAGTTTATACTAAGTATGATGCAGATCAAATGAGAATTCTATGGAAAGATCTATATCAGTTGTCAATTGGCATGGATAATCATTGGTTTATAAGGGATGATTTTAATGGTGTACTAAACTGTGAAAAAGAATAGGAGGTCCTCCTATTAGGGATGCGGATTTTGAGCATTGTATTGAAGCCTGTGAATTAACAGAAGTTCAATTTAAAGGGAGCCCTTTCAAATGTTGAAATGAAAGAGCTAGAAATAATTGCGTTTTTGAAAGGCTTGACAAAATACTAATTAATCATCATTTTCTAGTATGGTTTAATTAGTGTAAAGTGGAGCATCTCTATAGAATTGTTTTTGAGAATACTTATATGTTTTTGACTTGTTTTGAAACAGTGTCCAATCATGAGAAATTATTAAGGTTTCTTAAATTTATCAAAAATTTTCATGACCCAGGACTACTCACTAATTGTAACAGGGTGCTTAGAGTCACAAGTGATCCCAAGCTAACTCATGGTATGACATAACTCTAAGAATATTGAAAAAAAAAAATACTAGGCAGAAGCTAAATTGAAATGACTGATGGAAGTAATAATAATGTAATATTGAATATCAACCAAGACTAGAAATAAAACTATCTGACAAACCAACATGCTGAAAATAACATCTATATGAAAGCCTATAAATCATAAAGAGTTGTTGGGACAAACCCCCAACTAAATCCAACTGATTAAAACTAAAGAATATGAAAAATAAATATTGAAACTAGTCCTCGAATGATGAGGACTTAGTAAAACTGCTACTAAATATGGTGCAGGAACGTACTAGGTGTGATTCGGGTACTCAACCTCCAAACCTATATTATGAAACAATATAGCATAGTTAGTATACGATCAATACTTTAAATGTATGAGTATGTTATATGGGAAACTAACTAGTCAATCTAAACATAAATTCATAAAACATGATAGGTTGAATGGAAAACCAAGTATAAAAATGTATTGCATAAAACTGAATAACTAATTATGAGGTCATGCATAATCTAAAACTAGACATAAACTGAAAACAATAAATTGAGGACTGTGGGAGCTAATAATAAATGACATACCCAAATCTGAGAAAATTGGGATCCAACCTATAACCCTAATTGGATGGGTGTCCAGAACCTTACCAAGGGTACAAACACTGGCTGACATGGATCCACTAAACTGATGTCCAAAAGGACTAGGGTGTCATGCCTCAACTGATAAGTGACCCTTTTAAATCTATGTTGGCACCATAGTTATGGAACTTAGGGACTTATACCAATGGTCTCAAGACTAACTAATGAGTGAGTCATCATCCATGCATTTACTCATGTCACGACCCGAGACTACCCCTAGTCATAACACAGTGCTTAGAGCCACAAGTGACACTAAGCTAACCCATGGACTGACATGTATTATAATACTAAAGAACAAAACAAAATATTGGGCAAAAGCTAACTAACATAACTAATAGAAGTAATAATATAAAACTAAATATCAATCAAACTAGAAATAGAACTATCTGACAACCTAATAAGCTACAAATCTAAACATCTATCTGAAATCCTCTACTCATAATGAGTTATTGGGATAAGACTCTAACTAAGTCCAACTGATTAAAACAGAAATAAACTAACAAAGTACTAAATTACTAATAACTATTATGTGATCAGTACATTCAATGTAGTGAGTATGTGAGATGGAAAACTAACTAGCATAAACTAAACATGAATTCATGAACATGTAAACTGAATGTAAAACCAAGTAACTGAATACTTGCTCAAGCAAATCTAAACTAAATATAAATTGAAAAATAAATAGAGGACTATGGGAGATAACAATAAGCAACATACCTCAATCTGAGCAAAATCAAGGTCCAACATATAACCCCAGTAGGAAGGGTGCTAGTACCTTATCAAGGGTATTAATACTGGCTGGTGTGGATCCACTAAATTAACATCCTAAAGGACTAGGGTGTCATGCCTCAACTGATGGGAGACCCCTTGTAACCTACTGTTGTGCCGTATTTCTAGAACTTAGGGACTGCTATTGACGATCACCGCCTAACTAATAATTCATTAAACACCCCAAATTTTAGCCCTTGAAAATTCCTTTAGCTTTGAGCTCACTTCCCTGGTTATGACTAGACCCTATAAGTCATAAGTTATCCTAACAAGTTATTGGGATGAGTCATAACCAAATCAATAAGTTTGTGGGTTGATTCTACTCTGAGAATGAGTGGCTCACTAAAAGCCATAAGGGTATGTTATGAGTCATTAGGTTCAATTGTAGAGGGTTCATTGTATACCCCAATTTGTGTTCTGTATTGATTGCGACTGGAACCTACAAGTTTTAGGGTCTTATTACAAATGGGTTGGATGAGTTGTAAGGTAGACAATATATGGGGTCCTAGTCACTATCTTGGTTACGACTCATGGTGATGAGTTATATGGTATGGTAATAAGTCAATGGTTGCCTCGTAGTTGAAGGCAACACTTTTTTCTGTTTTTAAGTTGAGGGCTCTCTAAATATTTTCCACTTTAACTCCTTGGACCCCACAACTTAAAGCTTTCCTTGGGGATTCATTATCATATCATTCTCAATAAAACACTCCCAAATTCTCTCTCAAACTCTTTATTCAAGTTAAGGTTAGGGTTTCAAAGAAAGTGGTCATATAAGGTTCTAAGGGTGTTTTCTTCTCCAAATTTCTTAGTATTTGAGGCATGTTACTCTTCCCCTATACTTGTATTTTCCTTAATGGAATAATTTGGATAAGGTTTGTATAGTTTCGATGATTGGGTTTTGAACTTTAGGTTGAGGGTCTTGAATATGAATTGGTTAAAATTTGGTGGTTGGTAAATGCTTTGGGGTGCATGGGAATAGTGGATGGACATAGGTACAATAGAAAATCTAAATTGATAAATCATGGAAATAGGGGTACAAAGGAATCCCCGAATTAATTGGTTTGGTATGAAAATTGGTAACACCCTCAATCCACTTGCATAATTGGTTTTAGAATATGAATTATCACTTGATTTTACTTAATCCTTGACAATAATGCATGTATTAATTGGTTAATTGGATTATAATGGTCTTGAAAACCTTACAGCGTACACGTGAATCCCCCAAGTAATTTTTAAAATAGAGTCTATGGGGTGCGCATGAATCCCTAAGTCTTGGATTAATAACAATGCTTGCAAGCTATAGTTGGTATGATGATACCACTTCATAATGACTTGATAATTGACTCCTACAATTAGTGGTTGGGTTATGTGATAAATATTTTAATTAAGCAATAATAGGGGTTGTGTTAGCTAGCTGTGAAGGTGTGAGTCCAAAGAACTAATATTGGAAACTCATGTTTGCCAACATGAGGGTTGATCTTGATGACCAAGTGCTTGTATGGTACAATGGAATCTCCCAAGTGCACACACGTATATATGTATCATAGAGGATGAAGGGTGCAAGGAAATCCCCGACTATTTGTGATATTCGTGGTTTATATGGCTAACACGCACTAAAGCCCATCCAGGGGGTAACACTAGACCCATATATACCCCGTGGGTGGATTATGGCAGCACATCACATCACATCCCAAGTTAAGGTTTTGTTAAAGTTCATGCTAAGACCTTTTTTCTACCCCAATTTGTGCATATGGTTATGTATATGTACTTATATGATATTATGTATTGGAGGTTATACTGGTTTGAACTTTTATTATGGCATTATTTTGTTGCTCTATCCCTAAGTTATATGCTAGATCTCTGACCTATAACCTTCTTCTAATGTTGTATCCCCATGCGATGTAGGAATTAACCATAATTCCACATTTTCTACTCAATGACTTGGATTCGGTATCAGCTACCAAGTCAGATTGAAGTAGTGAGCTTCCACACTTCGGAATACCCCATTTTATGATTATGGTTTCCCTTACATTTTTACTATTCCTTTGGTTTTGGTTTTTGGCTATTATCAAGGACATGCCCTGATACTTTATTGATATTCAATTTTGGATAATTATTTAGAAGTCTTTGTTTGGACTACTATGGCTATTGGATGGTGTCAGTCGGTCATTTAGCCGGTCGTTAGTGGTTGGTTATGGATATGCATTTAAAACTTTCTTAGGCTATTATACTCAATCTTATTATACATTTGGATTTATTTGACCATAAGGTGTGCTGTGTTTGGTTGGTTGGGTGCAGGGGTGATCTTTGATCCACGTGGGACTTAAGATACCTGTCATGGCCACGCCCTGGTTTGGGTCATGACAAAGGTTCTATCATAGCCTAGATTTGGTGTCATTGGGTGTCCAATAAAGTCATGTCAAGTAGAGTCCCTTTTATGGGTGTGTAGCATGCCACACTTATAAGGGAGAGGCTATGGGGCATTCAGGAATGTTTTTATTTATTGTTGATCTACTTTGAGCTACAGAGTCTAAGGTCTTGAATTCCTTTAATTCCCATTTTTTTATTTTAAGATCATGCCTTCTAGATGATCTAAAGCTCCTGGAAACTCTTCTGTTCCACTTGAGGACACTACTGATGGGACATACCCTGATTATGGGGTGTAAAATGAATCTAGGGTTACAGTTCCAGGTTGACCTTCTAGAGTTCCACCTATACCCTCTAGTCCTCTTCAAACTCCTCGAGTTGATATGTTAAATGCAAAATTTCATCAGTCTATTCATATGTTGGCTCAGCTGGTAGCTTCTCAGTTTAAGTGTTTAGCTCCGGTCTCTCCATTTTTCTGAGGACATAAGGGTTGGCTAGTTTATAAGGTTGAGTCCTCTAACTTTTACTGGTACTAAGGTTGAGAAGGATCCTCAGAGCTTCATTAATGAGATGGAGAAGATCTAATGGATTATGCATGCTTTAGATGTTGAGGGTGTAGAATTCGCTGCCTACCAATTGAAGGATATAGCATACCAGTGGTATAAAGAGTGGGAGCAGTTAAGAGGTAAAAATATTGATCTTGCTATATGTGATGATTTCTCTAGTGCCTTTCTAGACCAATTATTTCCAGAGGAGTTGAAGGAGGCAAAAGCAAAAGAGTTTGTCAATTTGAAGCAAGGAAGGATGATAGTCTAGGAGTATGCCTTGAAATTCCATCAGTTATCCTAATATGCTCCCGAGTTAGTGTCTAGAATGAGAGATATAATGAGGAAGTTTGCTTCCAAGTTGTCGCAATATTTAATTCTGAAGAGTAAGGCCACCTTGTTAAACAAGGACATAGATATCTCCCAACTTGTTGCATATATGCAACAAGTTTGAGAAAGAGAAGAGAAAGAAAGTTGAGATAGGGTAAAGAAAGAGCAAGAAATTTAAACATTCTGAATAAGGAAGAGATCAACTAAAGAGTGGTAGGAATGGAGAGAAGTGGTCCAAGAATAAGTGGGGCAATTTTGGGTCCTACTCAATGGTTAGTGCTCCTTACCCAAAGCCATCTGGTGACTAGAATTTTCATAGTGGCAATAGTTCAAAGGCACGGGGTGCCCAGTATCAGGCTAGTGAGGACTAATAAACTCCATTATATCCTCTTTGTAGATTTTGTGGTCGATTACAGCATGGTTTCTGTGATGAAAGAAGGGACAGGTTATTTAAGTGTGGTCAGCTGGGGTATATTCTTAGAAACTATCCAATGGGTAAGGTTTCTTTTGGGGCAAACAAGGTTCTTGTTGCCTTTCATCAGCTCTTGCACCAAAGGGTACCCCATCTAGCTATACTGGTCAAAGTTGTGTCTATGCTTTCACTCCCCGACAAAAGTTTGAGGCATCTCCTGATGTCGTTACTGGTGTGTTGACACTTTTCCTGTGATGTATACAGTTTACTTGATCTGGGGTCCACTCTTTCTTATGTGACCCCAGTTGTGGTTTTGCATTTTAGTTTTGGTACCAAGTGTATTTGGGACCTTTTTCTGCTTCTACCCTAGTGGGTGACTCTGTGGTTTCTAGGAGAGTCTATAGGGCTTGTGTGGTATTAATTGGTGGTAAAGAAACTTTGGTGGATCTGTTTACATTAAATATGGTTGATTTCAATGTCATATTGGGGATGGATTGGTTGTACTCGTGCTATGCCTTCTTAGATTGCCAAACCCGTAAGGTGATGTTTAAATTCCCTAATGAGCCAGTCATTGAGTGTGAAGGGGGTTCTCTAGTGCCTAAGGGGAGATTCATATCTTATCTTAGAGCTCAAAAATTAATTTCCAAGGGTTGTCTTTACAACTTTGTCCGAGTTAAAGATTATAACTCAAAAAGTCCTTTATTACAATCATTTCCCATGGTTAATAAATTCCCTGAGGTTTTCCCTAACGATCTTCCTAGTATTAATCCTGATAGGGAGATTGATTTTTGGATTGACCTTGTTCTGGAAACTCATCCTATTTTCATTCCTCCTTAGAGAATGGCTCCAGCTGAGTTGAAGAGGCTTAAGGTGCAATTGAAGGATCTACTAGATAAAGGTTTCATTTATCCTAGCATTTTCCAGTGGGGTGATCCTATTTTGTTCTTGCACAAGAAGTATGGTTCCTTTTGGATGTGCATAGATTACCGTTAATTGAATAATGTCACGGTAAAGAACAAGTATCCTTTAATTTGAGGTGGTTTTATGCACTCTAGTATAGTTATCTTAGCTTATTTAGCCTTGTTTTTAGGATAATTCATTTTCTTTCTGTGTTAACGATGATATAATCAAGCATATAAGTGTTTAAGTATGTGATTACAATGTTTAAAAGTGTTTTCAAACGAAGTTTGCATTCAAAGTGATCATTTAGAGGTCAACTGAGAAAACTAGAGTTACTAGCTTGAGCTAGGTGTTGTTCTAGATTAGCATGATGGATTCTAATGTGCTGAATGAGTTCCTATGGTTTTATTTTGTGATTATGTGTGGAACAATTTTTTTATAGTGTTCAAAGTGCAAGTAAAATAAGCCGAGTCAAAACAATAAGTACAGATTTAAATGGACAAGCCTAGTCTTAGCTCGAGTTTCTAGTTCACCGTTCTTGGTATTGTGTTCCTTTGAGATCTAATACGTGGTGTATAATGATGTAGGATTATTTATTAGTAGATTTATAGGATATATTTATGATATAAAAGCTGGAAACTAAGTGTAAAAAACACCACAAGGTGTGGTACGGAAGACAAAAGGAAAAGGCTAAGTTTGGCGTCAAAGGTGATTTCCAGTAAGCCAACGAAAAATAGGGGTTGCGCAGATCTCTCCCTGGTGGACTAAGTAACGTGGCATACTGATCTCTCCAGTAGACTAAGACACGTGATGCGTTGCTTCCTCTAGAAGGGCTTACCAATGTGACACACCCCTTATTTCCCCACCTACAAAAATCTTCTACTATAAATAGGACTCGTGTACTTGTTTGCATGCACCTTGGACAACTTTTACACGACTTTGGCTTTGGAGAGGGAATGCTCAACACTTTTTTTAGGGATTATTTATCTTTACTTTAACTTTTTAACATAATTAATCATGTATTCAACTATGTTGATTACAGTTATGTCGATTAGTGGCTAAACGCCCCCTTTCTTAGTGGTTAAAAGCCCACTTTCTGGGGTCAAGTCCAAGAATATGTTTGCTTTCACTTTGAATTGAGTTTGCTAGGATTGATTATCATATTTGGTTATTTATTTATCATTTTTTTAACTATTTTACAATTTTGAGACCCTTAGAATATATATATTGTCAACCTTATGATCTCAAGAGGTGGAATACGAAGATGGAATGTGGGGATGAATAGAGTAGGATTCTTTTTCTATTATAAAATAAGGAATTTGAATTAGAGTCTAGGACAAAGATATACCTAAAAGCCTTACTTATTTTGTTGCAAGATGAAATATAAATATTTTTATCTTAGTTCTCACATCCCCACTCAATGATGTAGTTGTGGGACTAAGTTAGATAGGTGATTAGAGGATCGAGAGACCATGATCATAAAATCAACCCTGTGAATCAACAACCAATATAAGTAATCTAACAAATGAAGTTCAATAGCGTAGTGTGATTGTTCATAGTGCTTTAACCCTGGGTTTTCATCCATTGTTTGTCCAAATATTTTCTTTTCCGCATTACTTTAGTTTACTTTTAGTTTACAAACTTTCAAGACTCTTTGTTACATTACACCACTTTAATCTCAATAGTTGAACTTGAATTAGATAGTTATTGATACAAGTCTCTGAGGGATCAATATTCATCTTTGTAAAAGGCCACTGTATTACTTGGTGAGACCATGTACACTTGCGTGTGTGCTTGGGCACAACAAGTTTTTGGCGTCATTGCCGGGGAACTATAAATTGGCAATAATTTTTGTTTTAGTTTTACTTTTTAGATTTCTTTGGTGCTTTACTCTTGGTCTTGGTATTGAATTTTCAGTAAATAGGTTCAAAGAGTAGTAAGCTGGTAAGGGATAGGGAATTGGTTGAAACAAGCCCCAAACTCGAGCTATACTTCCATCAACAAAGGAGAGAAGCAATCCTTCTCCCCCGTATCCCATAATTTCAAGAGGAACAAGACAATCCTACTCTAATGGTTGAAGATCAACCAGCTGACAAGACAGTAAGAGAAGTGGCAATCCCACTTCTAACAAATTTGACCTCCCCTTTTCAGAAACCAGCTGCTGGAGGTCATTTTAAGCTAAAATAGAACGTGGTGCAACTTTTGACCACCAGTGGACAGTTTACAGGGCTTTCACAAGAAGATTCATAAGTCCATCTGTGAAACTTTCTGGAAATCAGTGACACATTCATCCCTACGGGTGTGTCAACTGATTTTGTTAGGCTGACACTATTCCTCTTTTCACTATTAGGGGAAATGAAGAAGTTGTTGAATGCTAAGCCAACAAGTTTAGTTCAATATGGGATGACATAGCCCAAAAATTTCTCATTCGATTCTTTCTATCTGGAAAGACTGAGAGATTGCGCAGTGAGATTACTTCAAATAGAAGTCAGATGAGAATTATATCATGCTAGGGAGCTGTTTAAAGCTCTTTTTTGGGACTATCCACATAATCAGCAGTCCAATGAGGTATTATCTCACACTTTTGTTGAGGTACTTAACCATAACATAGAAGTTTTTCTAGATTTAGTTGCAGGTGGTCAAGCTCTGAAGTTGACGTGTGATGAGCTTTATACTTTGTTGAACAAAATAGCTCAAGGGAATTATTAGTGAATTTCTGACTCAAGAAACACTAGAAAGAAGGTTGCAGGTGTGTTGGAGGTAGACCAATTTATTACTATATCCGCCCAGATTACTTTTCTACAAAATCATATAAGCAATATGAAGTTGGGGGTTACACAGCCTGTAGCCATAGTCAATGCAATTCAATAGACTGTAGGTTGGTGTGAGGTTTGTGGTAATAGTGGTCATTCTGTTGCTATATGTGCTGCAAATCTTAAGTCTGTGGTGTTCGAGGAAAATGTTCAATGGCAAAATTATGAGAGCGCCTACAACATGAAGTGGAAGACTCAACCATCGAATCAGACATGGAACAATCAACAATAATAATTTCAAGGGAATTAGGCCCCAACTCACACTAGGAATGTGTAAGAGATGCTGAAACAACTTATGTCTGTTCAAGCATAATAGGCAATAGATATAAAGATTCAGCAAGAATATATGAAGGCTTAGCAGGCAACTTGGAGTTGCAAGTTGGGCATCTACAACAGGCACAAAATGCCAAGACTCAAAGTGGTTTTCCAAGTACTACTGAAGCTCCTAAATAAGTAATGACAATCACTTTAAGGAGTGGTAAAAATATGAATAAAGAACCTCCAAAGAAAACTAAGGAGGTAGATGCAGAGTTGACACCACAACCAGTTACAGACAAATTTGCTGAAAATTCAAGGAAGTTTGAGGACTCAAAAACTAAAGTTGCTGAAGAGGTGAAGAAGATCCCACCGCTACCTTTCCCACAGAATCATATAAAAGAAAATAAGGAAGCATGCTTCAAGAAGTTCTTTGACACATTTAGGGAGCTTCACATTAACCTTCCTTTTTTAGATGTTTTGTAGGGAATGACCAAGTACGCTAAGTACATAAAGGATGTGACCTCTAATAAAATTAGGCTACAGGATGTAAAGGCAGTAGCACTCACTAAGGAGTGTAGCTCTGTGGTGACAGAAGATTCCCAAAAAGCTTAAAGACCTTGGGAAGTTCACTCTTCCTATTCAAATTAGGAATAGTGAGGTGGTCCACACACTTAGTGACTTAGAGGCAAGCATCAATTTGATTCCCCTTTCTTTGTTCAACACTTTGGGCTTGGGGAAGCAGAGACTAATCTCTGTGTTACTATAATTAGCAAACAGGACCATAGCCCATCCTGAAGGAGTCGTAGAGGATGTTCTCATCAAGGTTGGTAAGTTTATTATTCCTACTGACTTCATTGTTTTAGATTTCTAGGTAGATGAAAAAGTACCAATCATTTTGGGATGTCCATTCTTAGTGATAGGAGGAGCATTAATAGATGTGAGAGAGGGCGCGCTCACTATGAGGCTGGATAATGAAGAGGCAATTTTTAAGGTACATAAACCGCTTAACACACCATCCCACTACAGAGATTATAATTACAGTGATTGAAAGGGGTATGTGTAGGGTGGTGGATTCTAGTCCACAAAAGTCCTCTTTAAACTTCCTTATTAAGTAGCCCAAGCCTCTAATACCTCATCCCAACATGATGCAGATTGATGAGCTTGAAAAGGCTATAGTTGAGAAAGTTGTTGACCTTGAGAGTTCACACTCTAGAGGTCAGAAATGAATTAGAAGATGGCCTCTAAGTAGGAGGAAAAGGATGAAGGAATATGGTTGAGTCAAAGATTGGGTCGTGTCACGACACTAAATCAGGAACTACTTGGGAGGCAACCTAAGTTAAGGTATGTTTTATTTCTAGTTCTTTAGTTTTTACTTTACTAGTTTTTGTTTTTGTTGAGTCACAGGTTGATGGGAAGTCTGAGTATCAGAAAACCTGAGCTAAAGAGCATGGCGAAGACTGAGTGTGGGGTCCTGAATTCCCTTGATGTGTAAAGATGCTACTAGCTAGTCCTAGAGGCCTTAGGGAGTATTTTTATCCCTATTTTTGAGTATACTTTGGGGAAAAAGTAGATTTTTAAGTGGGGGGTGGGGAAATTTCCATTTTTAGGGTAAATTTAATTTTTTTGGTTAAGAATAAAGGTGGGATGTTCTTGTTGGTGCTATATTTGACTGCATGATTCAAGTGTTTTGGTTGTAAAAATCATGTTGATTGTGTGAATGCCTACTTTTTAGACTCCTGAGCTCATGATTATGACTCTTGTACTTGTTGGCTTAATTTGAATTCATGTGGTTGTTGGGTTAAGAGTCTATGATGATCCCACTTGAGTTGAGCATGTTCCATGTACGTGTAAGGTTGTTGTGTATTCCTTGTTCATGTGATCTCTAGAACTTTCTTGGTGTTTATATATAGAAAAATAAAGAGTATAGGTTTAGGAGATAAAAAGGCATTTCTTTGATAGCCAAGTTCATACCATCTTTTACCTACCCTTGTTCATAATTCCAGTAAGCCCTATTGAGCTTTTAGCTTTTTTTTTGACAGCCTCATTTATAGCTTGTATCCTGTTCCTTAGCCTCATTTATAGATTGTATCCTGTTCCTTGGTTAACCTTAATTTGATCCAAAGATCATAAGCTCTTTAGTGTAAAATTATTTAAGTTAAGGACTTGGAAAGTCAAGTAGGAGAAAGGTGAAATTGAAGCAACAAAGTAATAGTTATTGGTGTGTAAAAATGGATGTGTTGTGGTTGGGTGTTGAGGAATAAATTGAATAAAAGTTGTTCAAATTGAATAAGTTGTGAATTAAAAATACTCTCACCATAGTTTTTGTGATTGAGCTTAATGAGATGGGGAAAAACAAAAGATATGGGTAGATAGAAGTGGTAAAAGTTTGTTGTTGAAGGTGAATTGATTGAAAAATGGGATGTATTGAAGTGCTTAGGGAAGATTGTCACTATTCTTGTCCAAAATAGTTCCTACCCATCCCTTAGATTACATTACAACCATTAGAGACCTATATAATTCTAAGCTTAATCATTCTGATATTAGTGAAGTACTATACTAAGGGCAAGTTTATGGTTCATTATGTGTAACATGTGAATTCTTTGTGAGAGTGAGCAAAATTTGATTCTTTTACCCATTCTATTATATTTACATTTATGTGAGTGTTTATGGGTAACTCTCTTGTTGTGAGGGATCATATTTGAGGACAGTTGGGTGAATTGTATGATGTCTTTGATTGAACAATATGTATGAGTTTTCCAACTAGGTGAGTCAATTCTTAAGGTTAGGATGTTTTGGAGTGGTGTTCTTGAACTTTCAATTGTGTTTGTAACATGCTTAGTATAAAAACTTGCATTTTGTGTAGTCATTATAATACTAGCTTGAGTGTATTTCTTGTACTAGAAGTGTAGATTCACCTCAGCTTATGATGTTTATAGTGAAGAGTTTTTTTAGGACGGACAAGGATTTAAGTGTGGGGTGGTGATCTGAGGTGGTTTTATGCACTCTAGTGTGGTTATCTTATCTTATTTAACTTTGTGTAACACCTCGAGATCCCATCCCAAGACGTCACATGATGCTTATGGACCCGAAGGACCACAAGCTAACCCTTTACTGATATCTGTACCTGTACACAGCATAATATCTAAAAAAGATGCGGAAACTTGCCATAAGGTTCAACATATCTATACATACTCAAAGCTAAAAACTGAATACTAACACATCCGTCTGAAAAGCATCTAACTGTCTAAACTATGGAGTTGATGGGACATGTCCCCAACTAACTCCGTCAATAGAAAATAAACAAAGTCTGAAACAATAGTAGTAAACTGAAACTCATCCTCGAAAGAATAGAACTCACTGCTACTGCTGCTGACTGGGACCAAACTGTTAAGGATAAACTGGATCCTGTGTCAGTACAAAAATGTACCAGTATGTAGACGGGGTAGGCTAATGCAAGGGTTCATGCATGCGCAATATCTAAACTGAATAATCATGAAAATGCCGCATGAGAACACATACATGAATGCACAGAACATAAACACAATTATCGCAACTCTAGATACTGAAACTTAGATATTACTTTACTGTAGATTGAACTCACTACTGACACTGAGATACTGAATCACTGACTCATCTGATACTGATAATTGAGGATCTGGATGTGCTTACATCAATGACTGAATTCTTGGACTTACTGCTTTTGACTGACGGGATTAGAGATCAACCTTTCTAATAGATAATTTGGGAAGCTTTATCAATGATAAGAAACATGATTATATCTGAATCTGACAACAAGAATACTTAATAGAAATCTGATACTGTGATCAAGACTGTTTGATGGCATATCTCTGAATATGATATCAAATAATTGTATGTGAGACCAAGTCTATCTGATGGGATGGCCCATAAATCAATGAAACTATCTGAGTTCCTCACAATGATGGATGACTGTATCTGACAGTCCTGATTTCTGAAGACTGATTCTAAAATTGAGACTGAATCTGAAACTGAAACTGTGGGAAGTAGTCACTTAACCGACATGCCCTGACCTACCATAGGTGGGGTCCAACCTGTGCCCCAGTTGGAAGGGTGTCATTACCGCGCCACTGGTAAAGACAACTCTATGTGACCCTCATCTAGCAGGTCCTCAAACGAGAACGGTGGAGCCTTGATCTAGCAGGTCAAGCCATCTCATCTACCCTCATCTAGCAGGTATGATGTCTCTCATCCACCCTCAACTAACAGGTGTGATGTCTCAACCTACACTGGCTACTTAGTTTTAGAGCACAAGGATTGCTTTTAAGAATCACACCCTCTACTAGTAGGTGAATTCCCATCCTTGAGCTCGCTCGGTGCTAGTTTCTACTCCCAACTGAAAGACTCACAATTGAATTCTCAACTGAACACTGGCTGAACTGAATCTGACACTGATCATATTACTCAAAAGGTCTGATTGAGTTATACTGAGATCTCTTAGTTCTATATCTGACGGAAAACATATCGAATTATGGTATCTGACTGACGATACAGAGCTTGAATAGATTACTCGAATCTCTTTTGAGATTAGGATTGAATCACTTGAATACTATTAGAACTGAGCTGATTACAGGTCTAAGGCAAGATTACTAGTGATACAGAGATTACAGAGATAACTGAGATTACTGAGATTTATTAAGATTCGCACTTGTCTAAGGATACAGAGTTCTATAGTTCATTGATTTATGAGAATCATGGCTCGATTGGAATTATTGAGAAACTAACACGAGCTCTAGATAACGGCTCTATTTTTGGTATAAATACCCCCAAGACTCGATAACATAAAAGTAAGACATAATCATTCTTTATTACAAATCATTCATGCATCATCACGGTCATCCATTCATTACTACAATCATTCATTCATCATTACAAGAATTCATTCATCATTACAATCATTCATGTATTATCTCAATCGTTAAAGCATCACTTCAAGTAGTTGGGCATCATAACATACTTTCCCTGTCAAGATCCTTAGGACATCGCATTAAGCATTTAGGAAACATAGACCTCTGTTCATCATCACAACCACCAAAGGGTCACTCCAAACCTTTAAGGATCATCAACAACGGTTCACCATCATATACTAGCCTAGGGAAGACATGCTATTAGATTATCTCCCATTTAATGAGACCTTACATCAAGTACTACATACCTATATCGGTCTTGTCATGTATTTGGATATCACTTGATTTGAGGGAAACTTCATACTAACACATCACTATTTACTTGCTAACCACTTGACATGTATTAAAAGCTTAGCATATATCAAAGAGCACAAAATTGAGGAATTTACAACCATCATATCTCGACTTGTTCACTAGGGTCTTTCAACAACCACTAGACACGACCAATTTTACACCTACTCGGGGATTTCATGCTATCTTGGCACATTTCACTCACTAAGGCATTTTATCAAATACTAGGCATGCATGGACTAGCTCACAATTTGGGGTTTTCTATTCAACATACTATAGTGGCCCTTATGCTTCACCTAAGCTCTTTATCAACCCTATGGGGAACGTTCTTCACTTATTCAACCATTTCTACACCCAAAAGTCATGAACACATCACATGGAAATAAAACAACTTCAAGAGGTTCTATCACAACATCACATAAATTCCACATACTAGGGTCAAATCTCATAAATTTTGTAGGCAAACATAAATCAAAACTCAACAACACATTAAACATCCATTTCAACTCATACAAATCATTAACAACTCCTAAACATAAAAATCTTTTAGTTTTAAAAAGGGTTCTTGAGCTTCTTGGATGAAAGGGACCCAAGAATCAACATCTACATACCTTAACCTTTGAAGTTGGATGAAATTTAGTTCTTGAAACTTTATCCACACTTGAAATAAATAAATTCTTGAAGCCCACACTATGAGGAACTTGATTCTTGAAGAAACCTTGAAGAATTTATGGATGATTTTTGGAGGATTAAAGTTCTTGATGAAACCCTAGTTTTACTCTCTTGAGAGAATTGGAAGAGAAAAATGATGAAATTGGGGTTTTGAAAGTGGGTTTTCATATTTATAGAGGATCTAAAAGGGTGGAAAATGACCAAAATACCCTTACAAAAATACCCTTGAATTGCTGGAAAAATGTTCTTGACACCATCCGTGACAGGCCGTCAGGTCCGTGATAGGCTGTCATGAATGATCGTCACAAAAGGGGTCAAAATTCTTGATTTTCTGCCCAGGGCTGATGATGTCATTAGAAATGTCGTCAGAATATGACGACGTCATCAAAAAGGTCGTCAGAAACGTGATAGCTCGTTAGAAACCTCATCACTGTTTTTCAGCTTAACAGGCTGGAGTAAAATGGGCATAACTCTTTGCTCTGATATCAAATTTAGTTAAAATTGGTATCGTTGGAAATATAATTCAAATATATTTCATTTGATCTACATAAATACACCGGTTATTCATATACAATGAGTTATGGTCGATTGAAGTTGACCCAAATTTTGACGGGCACTAAAACTTGAACGATAGAAAAGTTTTCAACTCATCCATAGGTTAGGGGACCTCTATGATCTTAATTCATGTTCAAATAGATTCCCACACAATTTCAAAGTATTTCATACTTGGGAGGATATTTATGAAATATTTTAACTCAGATTTTTGCTTTACCAAATACGCTCTAAGGCTCAGACTGGAAGAGGATTTTGCAGGGCATTACACCTTGTTTTGAGGATAATTCATGTGATTTATGTGTTAATGATGATATATTTGAGAATATAAGTGCTTAAGTATGTGATTACAATGTTTAAATGTGTTTTCAATCAAGTTTGGATTCAAATTGATCATTTAGAGTTCAATCAAAAAAACTAGTGTTACTAGGTTAAGCTAGGTGTTGTTCTAGTCTATCGCGATGGATTCTTATGAGTTGAATGAGTTATTAATGGTTTTATTGTGTGATTATATGTGTAAAAACTTGTTTATAGTGTTCAAAGTGCAAGTAACATAGGCCAAGACTTAAAACAATAAGTAAAAATTTAAGTGGACGAGCCTAGTTTTATATCGAGTTTCTAGTTCATCGTTCTTGGTATTGTGTTGTTTTGAGATCTAATACGTGGTGTATGATGATTTAGGATTATTGGTACATATATTTTGAGGATATACTTATGATATAAAAGATATAAATGAAGTGTAAACAACACCACAAGGTGAGGAATGGAAGACAAAAGCAAAAGACTAAGTATGGCGTCAAAGGCAATTTCCAGTAAGCCAACGTGAAATAGCAGTTGCGCGGACCTCTAAATTTTGTAATAAGCAACTTGGAGTGCTTCTATATCTAGTTTAATGAACCATGCAATGTTCTTCTCCCACCATAAGGTCTTACCAATGCGACACACCCCTTATTTCCCCACCGGCAAAAATCTTCTACTATAAATAGGACTCTTGTACTTGTTTGCATGCACCTTGGAAAACTTTTGGAAGACTTTGGCTTTGGATATGGGCTGATAAACACTTATTTTAGGGTTTATTTATCTTTACTTTATATTTATAATATATTTAAATATGTATTCAACTATGTTGATTACGGTTATATCGATTAGTGGCTAAACGCCCCCTTTTTGGTGTTAAGGCCAAGAATATGTTTACTTTTGCTTTGAATTGAGTTTGTTTAGATTTTCTTATCATATTTGATTGTTTATTTATCCTTGTTTTAACTATTTTAAGGATTCTCGACCCTTAGAATTATATATTATCGGCCTTAATATCTCGAGAGGGAGAATAGGATGATAGAACATGGGGATAAATAAAGTAGGGTTCTTATTATTATAGAAAATAAGAAATTTGAATTAGCATCTCAGATAGAGATATACCTAGAAGCCTTACTTGGTTCATAGTTGGATGAAATATAAATGTGTTTAGCTTAGTTCTCACATCCCCGCTCAACAATGTAGTTGTGGGGCTAAGTTAGATAGGTGATTAGAGAATCGCGAGACCATAATCATAAAATCAACCCTGTGAATCAACAACCAAGATAAGTAATCTAAATAATGAAGTTCAATAACTTAGTATGATTTCTCATAGTTCTTTAACCCATGGTTTTCATCCATTGCTTGTCCAAAGTCTTACTTTTTCGCATTACTTTTGTTTACTTTTAGTTTACAAACTTTCAAGACTCTTTTGGTTACATTGAACCACTTTAATCTCAATAGTTGAACTTGAGTTAGATAGTTCCAGATACAAGTCTGTGAGGGATTGATATTCAGCTTTGTAAAAGGCCAATGTATTACTTGGTGAGACCACGTACACTTGAGTGTGTGCTTGCGCGCAATAATCCTCTTCCTTATATTGATGATTTGTTCAACTAGATTTAGGGTGCTAGATGTTTCTCAAAGATTGATCTTTGGTTAGGTTAACACCAGCTAAAGATTAGGGAGGTGGATATCCCTAAGACTGCCTTTCAAATCTGGTATAGTCATTATGAGTTCTTAGCCATGTCTTTTTGTTTGACTAATGCCCCAGCGGCATTCCTGGACTTGATGAATAGGGTCTTCCATCAGTTTCTAGATATTTTCATCATTGTGCTTATAGATGATATTCTGGTGTATTCTAAAAGCGAGACAGATTATATCGATCACATTCATATCGTGTTGCAAACCTTGAAAAATTGACATTTATGTGCTAATTTTTTAAAGTGCGAGTTCTGGTTGAAAGTTGTTACTTTTCTGGGTCATGTTATTTCTAGTGAAGGGATAATGGTGGATCCGCAGAAAGTTACAGTGGTTAAGAAGTGGCCTAGGTCCATGACTCCAATCAATATTCGGAGCTTCTTGGGTTTAGCTAGTTACTATAGGAGATTTGTAGAGAGTTTCTCAGCTATAGCTGCCCCACTGACTAAGTTGACTATGAAGAAGGTAAAATTCTTATAATCTGATGCTTGCGAGGGTAGTTTCAAGAAGTTGAAGGATAAGTTGACTTCGGCACTGGTTTTGACTCTACTTGAGGGAACTGAGGGTTTTGTTGTCTATTGTGATGCGTGTTGAGTTGGATTGGGTTGTGTGTTGATGCAGCATGGCCAGAAGGTTATGTATGCATCTAGACAGTTAAAGGTTCATGAGAAGAACTATCTGTTAGCATCTTATATTTACATTTTATGTTTTAATAAAGACAAACTAATGAGTGGACCATTGAAGGATATTAGAGATCGCTAATGATGGAAGGAGATCTCGTAAAAATGATATTGAAGATCTCTAATAATGGGAGGATATCTCGTAAAAAGGAAAGGAATATCCCCTTAAAGAAGACAACGCTAAATATGGAGTCACATTAATTGAAGCTCTCAATGGACAAGGAAATCAAAGGATGGTTGAACGTACCCCTCGGCAAGATCAAAGAAAGGATGATCACACCTTCTACATGGACATATCTGATATGGACATGTTTGGCTGTGAGAAAGAAAAATCGCACCAAGTATGGACATATATGATATGGACATACCATGAGGTGTAAACTCCCTCAATGAAGGAATCAACCCAAATCCTTGATTGAGAAGAAATCCCTTAGGTTTCCTAATGAGAAAAAGAAGAAAATATGGCAAAAGACTATAAAGAGCAAGATGAATGACAGAAGGAACCTTTCAACTTCAAGAAAGAATCTCAAAGTGTCTTAATCTTAGTCTCACGGGCTTTGTACTTCTTAGTTTACAATAGATATACAAAGAATAGGATCGAGTCAACTTTGTAATACAAATTGAAGTTGTGTCACAAGATCTGAAGAGCAATATAAGTCTTCAAAACTTGTTTATCATCATTGTACTTGAAGCCCGACTTTGGAAGATCTAAATAAACCTTGAAACCTAAGGGGATTGGAAGTAGGCACTACATTGGTGTTCCAAACCAGGATAAATCTTTGTGTCTTTACTTTAAAGTTTATTATTTACTTGTCTATTTAATTAAATCTAATTTATTTTGTAAATTGCACTAATCTCCAGGCAAGTCGACTAAGAAGACACAACAGTAGACTCAAAGAAACTTTCAATTCACCCCCCCTCTTGAATTTAAATTTGTATTAGAGTAGGTCTCACCAACAGTATTTCTTAACAACACATGAGCAAAGATCAAATAGTAAGATATCAAATTCCTAGTGCTCTTTTTCAATATGGTCATTCCTCTACAATACCACCATACTTCAACGGACAACACTATTCCTATCAGAAGAACAGATTTATAATCTTCATCCAATCAAATGACTTCCAAGAATGGATTGCCATCAAGAAGGGACCAAAGTTAACTCAAGGAGTCAAGGAGAAGTAGAAGGACAAAGACAAAGAAATGAGCAATACTGATGTAGAAGACCTTGAAAACTTTGAACTCAGTAAAGAACAATAAGTGGTAATCCAAACTAATGCCTGAGCTATAAGTTTACTTCTCTGTGAAGTTAGTGGAGAAGAATAATGCAAGATATCAACCTGCGAGACTACAAAAGAGATGTGGAATAAACTAGAGATAACCTATGATGGAACCACCAAAGTCAAAAAGTCAAAGATTGTTGCCCTAGTCAATAAATAGGAGCTGTTCAAAATGGAAAAAAATGAGAACATTGAAACAATGCTTGCCAGATTCAGCAAAATATTTGCAAGCTAAAATTATCGAGGATGATCTATCCACATACCCTACAAGTCCAAAAGCTGGTTAGAAGTCTCTTAAATGTTTGGGATACTAAGCCCTTTATCCTGCAAGACAGAGATCTTCACAACATGACATATGACGAGCTATGAGGTAATCTCATTGCAAATGAACAAAATTATATCAACAGGTACCACAAGGAGGAAAAGAAAAAACTAGTAGCCTTCAATACCACATCAAATAAAGAGGAGGACTTTCAGTAAGAAGGCAACAGAGAAGGAATTGCTCTCAAAAATTAAGTAAGACAAATCATGAGAAAGAGACAGCAACGATCCCAAGGATCAAAAAATAATGATTCCACTAGAAACGATGATTGTTGCTATCACTATGGAAGGCCTGACCACTTCAAACAAAATTATCCAGAATTAAGAAGAAAACCGTCTACAAAAATTGAAAGTTTGGAGCTTGGAGTGATGACGATGAAACTAAAGAAGAAATAAAAGAGGCCAACATGTGCTTCATGGCAAAAGGTGAATCTAGCACGGTAAGACCACAAGATACTTGTAATATTATTGAATCTAATTTAGATATGATAACTGAAGAGCTTCAAAAAGTTATAGATGAATATAATAAACTCACCTAAGAGAAGAAAAATTGGGAAGCTCGATTTAAACGTAAACTCAAAGAGGAATGAAGAAACTGTGAAGTAGAAATCGAAGCATGTCAAATTAAAATTGACTTACTTCAAGAAGAGCTTGATGATGTAAAAATGCAATTCAATAGCATTAATAAATCACCAAGTCACAGTTTTGTGAGATCAAATTCTTTTAAAACCAACTCAAGTTCCTTATCAAAATCATTTAAATTAGTCAAGACCTCTATCTCCTCTCGAGGACTTGTCTGTTATATTTGTAGAAAGGAAGGGCACAAATCTTATAGATGCAGGCAAAAGCCTAAAAGTGTGTAGTTTTGGAAGCCTAAAGGGTGCACATCTAACATGTAAGGACCCAAGACCGCTTGCGTACTGAAACAAAATTAATTTTTTTATTTTGTAGGAACATACTTGCAAAAGCTATAAAAAGGGAATATGGGTTATAAACAGCGGATGTTCTAGACATATGATAAAAAAAAAAAGAAAAATTTTGTACTCTACAAAAAATAGAAGGAGGATCAGTTAGATTCAGTGATAATGCTAGAGGCAACGTCATTGGATTTATCTCAGTAAAGCTCATCTCCTCATGTGAACTTATTGAAGTATATCTAATGGATGACCTCAAACATAACCTGCTCAATATCAGCCAGTTGTGTGACACTAGATTTAGAGTCTCCTTTAAAGCTGAAAGTTGTTCCATCAAACATGATAAAAAAGACATCTCTCTTATCAGTGAATGCGTTGATAATATATATGTATTAAATAACCCTAATGATAAAAAAAAATATGTTTTCATTATAGTTGATGGTTATTCCTATTTTACTTGGGTAATGTTTCTTGCTTATAAATATGAGGCTATCAAAAAATTTGAGATCATTTATAGAAAAGTATAGAGAGAAGCTGGGAACCTCATTGCTTATGGTCACAGTGATCACAGAGGAGAATTTGAAAACAAGGCTTTTGAGGAATACTGTGCTCAGAACGAATACTCTTAAAACTTCTCATCACCTCGATCTCCTCAACAAAATGGTATGGTGGAGCAAAAGAATTGATCTCTCCAAGAAACTTCTAGGACCATGCTGTTAGAACACAATCTCCCAGATTATTTTTAGGCAGAGAAAGTAAGCACAGCATGTCACATCATCAACAAATACCTCATCAGACCAAATCTAAAGAAAATACCTTACGAGCTGTGTAGAGAAAAGAAGCCAAAGATTAGCTAATTTTATCCTTTTGGATACATGTATTTAATCCATAAAAATAGTAAGAATAACTTGGGAAAATTCGATCCACAGAGTGACAAAGGAAATTTTCTCGAGTACTCTCCCACTGGTCGTGCTTATAGGGCTTACAATAAAAGAACGTTAGCTATTAAGGAATCTATGCAAATTGTATTTGATGAAACTAGCCAACCTCCTATGAGTGTGAACACTGATGAAGAACAGGTAAGTGATCTATAACCTAGAACAAAATCCAGTTCTACTCCCGCACCACCAAAAGACGAGTTGACTATATCCCTTCTAGAGTCAACTTCCATAGAAAAAACATCCAAACCAAATGTTCTAAGAAAATGGAAACATGATGCTAGTTATCCAAATGAATTCATTATTGGAAACCCATATTTTAGGATGCAGACAAGAGCATCATTGAGAAAACTAAGCGTCTGTTGCCCTTGTATCTCAAATCTAACAAAAAAGATCGATGAGGCCCTCAAAGATGAATACTGGGTCGAGTATATGAAGGAAGAGTTGGACCAATTCAAACAAAATCATGTCTGGACTCTATTTGAAAGACCCAAAAACTTCTCAATAATTAAAACCAGATGGATCTAAGAAAACAAATTAAATGAAGAAGGTAAGGTTATCAGAAACAAGGCTAGACTTGTAGCTCAAGGCTACTCCCAATAAGAAGGTATTGATTATAATGAAACCTTTGCCCCTATGGCAAGGTTATAATTCGAATTTTATTAGCTTTTGCTACTATTAATTGCTTTAAGTTATATCAAATGGACATCAAAAGCACCTTCATAAATAGATTTATTCATGAAGAAGTTTTTGTAAAACAATCACCTGGTTTTAAAAATTCATCTTATCCAAATCATGTTTTTAAATTGTCAAAAGTACTCTACAGTCTCAAACAAGCTCCAAAGGATTGGTATGAGAGATTGAGTACTTTCTTACTAAATAATAATTTTTAAAGAGGCAAATTTGGTACAACTCTGCTCATAAAGAAGCTTGATTCAAATCTTCTTATTGTGCAAATTTACATTGATGATATTATTTTTAGTAGTCCTAACATCTCTCTGTGTGAGAATTTTTCAAATCTGATGAAAGAAGAATTTAAAATGAGCTCTTCTTGGGATTACTAATCAAACAAACTCCCAAAGGTACCTTCATCAGTCAATCTAAGTACACAAAGGAACTTATCAAAATGTTTAGTATGGAAAAAAGAAAGGCCTATGGAACTCCGATGAGTCCATCCACAAGTCTTGATTCAAAATCATTTGGAAAGGATGTTGATGAAAATATGTACAGAGGAATGATTGGATCACTACTCTATTTGACCGCTAGTCAATCAAACATCATGTTCAGTGTATGTAAGTGTGCCAAATTCCAATCAAGTCCCAAAGATCTCATCTGACTTCCACCAAAAGAATTATCTGATATATAGTAGGAACTTAATATATTGGACTATGGTATCCTTGATCTTCCTATTTTAATTTAATTGGATATTCAAAAGCTAACTTTGCAGGTGATAAAAGTGATAGAAAAAGCACTAGTGGAACATGTCAAATTCTTGGTGATGCCCTAATTTTATGGCACATCAAGAAGCAAACTTTAGTTGCTCTTTCAACAACTGAAGCTGAATACATAGCCGTTGGAAGTTGTGGTACTCAAATTTTATGGATTATGCATCAACTACTTGATTTTAATTTGTCTTTTAAATCTATTTCCATAATGTCTGATAACAACAGCGCTATTAGTTTGTCTAAATATAATGTGCATCATTCTAGGGCTAAACACATTGATATTAAGCATCATTTTATTCAAGATTGTGTAGAAAATGGAGACTTTTGTTTAATGTTTGTTAACTTCAAAAATCAACTAGTAGATATTTTTATGAAACACTGTTAGAAGAAAGTTTCTGTTTCCTTAGAAAAAGACTTGGTATTCTCAGTATTAATGACCTATGAGTTTTATATTTGGTGAAAAATCTTTTTACTTGTTCCAATTTTCTCTTTAGATTTTTTAACCAAAAATTGGTTTCGAAAAGGTAGTCATCATTATTTTCACTAGTTTTCATGCCACCCCTGTTGCTTTTGAACCCCTTTACCTTCCCAACACAACCCCTGCTACTGTTCTTTTACTTCCATCAGTCACTTTTTCACTTCACACCTTTTCGTCTTCCCCTCTATTATCTTTTCCAATAGTTGCATCCTCCCTCTCTCCCTTTATTCACTTGCCCATCCTTGCTTCTCTCTCTCTATCCCTTTTAAATCCAATTCTACTCTTCTCTCATGACCAGAACTTATTACATGGCCATCATTTCCAAATCCTTTCCTAAAGCTCTCTCTGATAACCCTATTCTCCTCTCTGAGTCTAAAAAATCCTCGCTAGATTCTCAACAGTCTACTTTTATCAAAAGACATCGTCCCTCTCCTAGACCAGCCCCCTCTACCAAGAAATCTTGAATTACCTCTCTAAAATCCTTCCTTCCCGAGGACCTGCATAAGTTCTGGACGTGCTCTCAGAAAGAAAATTTTCTGCCTTCAAAAACCACTCCATTATCCTGGTCGCATAATCAATCTCTGTCAATTAAAGATGCCTTCTGTAATGTCAGACACTTTTTTAAGTTTCAAGATTTATCCTAGGTATTCCGTCTTATGGACATTTGGTTAGTCAGGATCCCGTCTTCATGTTCTATGCAAATTTGTGTCTCCCTCCTAATAGTGGTGAACTTGAGACTTTTGTGCTTGTCACAAGAATCATCCTAAATGATTTTCTATTTGAGAAGGTTTTTGACATAAAGTTCTCTAGTGTGATTTCTTTCATGAATGGTACCTGGACCGAAGATTTTCAAGTAAGTTTTGAAAAAACAAAAAGGACCTTGTCTGACATGGACGCAGCATCTTATAATTTTGGTCCCTTGTCCTTGTGTTTCAAGTGTTGCATCATGACCCACATAATTGCTACCTTTTTTATTCCAAGGAAGGGATCCCTCAGAACATTACCCATAGTGATGTATTTATTCTATATTGTCTGGTTAAGAAACACAAAATCAATTGGGCAACCTAGATCTGTGTGTATATGTTGGAGAGTGTAGTGGATGTTCATGCCTCCGCTAGTTTACCATAAGGCCTGCTAATTACTCAAATTCTTTTGTATCACTATATTGATCTCTCTGTTTACCCCCAGTGGAAGTCATTGCCACTTATGATTCCAACTTTTTCCAGTATGGGCTATGTTATGGTTGATAATGAGTGGTTCAAGAAGGATTCTGCTCGGGCAAAATCTAAACTCCTAAAGGTAAGATAGTCTGTTTCTAACCCCATGATTACTGTGTTGAAGGAACTGGTGGAAATCAAAGATCGCCTCAAAGCTGTTGAGGAAGGTATCATGTTGTTGTAGGAGTCGACTTCCAAACTTTTGGACCTTGGGAATAGCACTGAAACAGACATAGGCATGGTTCGGTTGGCTATCGACGGGTTCAAACAAGAGGGCATCAAGCTTTTTACTTGATTTTTCACTTGAATGGACTCCCTCAAGTCCCAATACATAATATTAACAATACAGGCACGAACCAAACTAGGTCCTTGTCATAATAGGCATCCCAAGTCCAACCAAGTCTGGAGACCACTCCCATTACCCAACCTAACTAACCTACGTATATCCTGAGTCGAATGAATTCCAAACGTATAACAAGATAGTGTTTATTCTGGTTCCAGTCTCTGGGATAGGTCTATAACTGTGACCAACCCAAAAAAGTCCAACCATCCATTACCAACCAACAACCATAACCAAACCAATATAAAAACCAAGTTTTTGTCGATAAGATAACATAAAAGGATGGAACAATTATAAAATCAGTCCAACTGTATCAGACCCAATACCAATGCCAATACTAAGGCTAACAACAATACCAACACCTCCCATTCCAACCCATAGTAATCACACAAAGCCTCTAACTAAAATAAAAATAATATCCAATTGGGACATGCCCCCAGCCATAGACAAAACCAATATCGATAAATAAACCAAAGTATGTAAAGACATCCATGACATGAAATAGAGCCTTCCAGAATATGGAAGCTCACCACTTCAATACAACATCTGATCCCCAGCAAAAGGAGTAGAATGGTCGGTTCTAGCATTGCATAAGGATACAGCTTCTCGAAGACGTGTTGGTGGATGAATGCTCGCATAAAATTAGGATAAGGATAAAATAATGCCATCTAGTAAAACCAAGTAAACCAACCACATTCATATAAACCATACACACACATATATATAACCATGCTAGTAAAAGGAACCGGGTTTAGCATAACATTAAAACTATTAACTTGGGTATGTGTAGCTTAACTGTCCTAAAACTACCCAAGGCTATATAGGTCTAGTGTAACCCCCTGAACGAGCCCCCATAAGTGTAGCCACATGAAGCAGAGATACCATAAGAGTAGAGTATTCCTAAGTACCCTTCGCTATCCATGATACGTATGTACAGTATACTTAGAGGATTCTCATGTACCTCATAGTATCATATATGGTCGCTATGACAAACTCTCATATCGGCAAACATGAGTTTCCAGTGTCCATCCATTGGACTCGCACCTTCATGGTTAGATATCACACCCCACCATTATGGTTAATTAAAACCATTACCATCCAACCAGACCATTATTCTATTATTATTAACCAAGGCTATAAGTAGTGGTATCGTCATACCAACTATGGCTTGCAAGCAATGTCCTTAGCCAACCTTTTTATGTAAAGGGATTCACATGTACCCATAGATTACATTATCAAGTTAACTTGGGGGAATCCCTTGTAGCCCATAAGTGTTCCATTATTAAGTTTGCTTGGGGGAATCCCATGTACCCCACAAGTTGTTCATTACCATGTATACTTAAGGGATTCCATTGTACCCCACAAGAAAGTTTAATTAACCATAACCATGACCACCAAACCTTACCATTTAACCATTCCAAACCATTTATACCATTTAGGGTTCCATTACCAAACCACACCATGCTATAGTTCCATTTAAAGTCTAACAATATAATAAAAGCATTCTCATAGGCATTTTTTCAAACGTGTTGGGGGCGTAGTATTTCCAAAACTAATTCCAATCACCAATTAACCATTCCCATGCAACCAATTGTCCAAAACACCATTAAATCGTGTAAAAACATAATTAAAACATGGGAAAACAATAACCAAGAATCTAATACAAAAACCCCAACATACCTTTGAAAACCCCAAAATTATACAATAATAACTCCATGAAAACATTATATAAAATATTCCTTTAGTTGGAACTAACAATGAGGGACGAGTACATGCCTTAGATCATAAAGATGATGGAGAGAAATCACCTTACAAGCCCTAAATTGATCTTCTAGTTAAAACCCTAGCCTTTCTTTACCCAAGATACTTAAGGAGAATTAGAGAGTGTTTCTAAGTGTTTTAGATTAGAATAATAGGGTAAATGATATCCCAATAGTAATATATGTTATGGGGCCTTAAGAGGTTAAGTAGGGAAATATATAGATTACCCCCAACATAAACTGCTTAAAATTTCCGTTAGATGGTACGACTCCTTCATACCATTTGTACCCTCCAATATGAGTTGTACCCACCACTCGTACCCTAGGTTTCCCCCTCAAACCAACATTGTAAAACATACGACTTACCCACATACCAAAACCATACAATTAGTACCCCTAAATTATATCTCTAGAAGAATAGGATCAATAGAAGTTTGAACACTGTCTACCATACGAGTAAATGGTATGACTCATACCCTACTTACGGCTTATGGTGAGCTACTCATACTCAGCTTCAAGTTAAGTTACTAAGTCCTAAATTAAGTGAAGGAAAATACCAAAACCATACAACCCATCACCAACCATACAACTCGTTCTCACTAAGTCATACCCGTTTCATAAACCAACCCAACCCACTAACCAACACTGGTTAGCATACAACCAGCCAATACCAACCGTAACCTACCATACGACTGGTACCCATAAGTCATATATTGTCCAAAACTAGAAATCCAAGAATTTTTCCAAGGTTCCAAACCCAGGATGTTTCAAATACCCTAACACTAGAGACCATGCTCCCCGCTTTCTTTCTATGGTTACTATTAGAAAAAAAAGCCAAGAAACTCAAAACCACAATACAAGAACCCTTTATGTACTAGTTTAGGAGTTTTTTCCCTTTGCTTTTGGCAAAATACTTTCTGGCTAAGCAGTGAATGATGGCGTTTTATTCAAAAGGGGGTCTTGTCCCTTGTTTTTGTTAGATTGTAAGATGATTTTTAAAATAATATCTGCCATACCTTTTTTTGCCTAGTACTTGGTAATTAATTAGATTAATTCTCTTCTATATGTCTACTATTTTTTTGCTATATGGTTCTTTTTTATTATGCCAAAAGGGAGAGAAAGACAGATACATTAGAAGTGCTTACAAGTTAGAGGGATCAAGTCGACTATCAGTGGATAAAAGTTGACTGATACTTAAGAAATAGAAGAACATCAGAAGGGTTCACAAGTTAGGTGGAGCAAGCCACTACTAAGACAGATAGGGAAGGCAACTAATGTTTAATGATTGTTTGTAAATATCAAAAAGGGAGATATTATTAGTCTTCTATATTTATATTTTATGTTTTAATAATGACCAATGAATGAGTGGTCTATTGCAGGATATTAGAGATTTCTAATGATAAAAGAAGATCTTACACAAAGTATATTGAAGATCTCTAATAACTGGAGGATATCTCAAACAAAGGCAAGGAATATCCTCTTAAAGAAGACAGTGCTAAATCTAAAGTCACATCAACTAAAGTTCTCAATGGACAAGGTAATCAAAGAATGATTGAACGTACCCATCGACAAGATCAAAGAAAGGAAGATCATACCCTCTACATGGACATACTTGATATGGACATGTATAGATGTGAGAAAGGAAAATCGTACCAAGTATGGACATATCTAATATGGAGATACCATAAGGTGCAAACTTGCTCAATCAAAGAATCAACCCAAACCCTTGATTGAGAAGAAATCCCTTGGGTTTTCTTATGAGAAAAATAACAAAATATGATAAAAGACTATAAAGACCATGATAAATAACAGAAGGCACCATGAAACTTCAATAAAGAATCTCAATGTGTCTCATTCTTAGTCTCGCAAAACTTTGTACTTCTTAGTTTACAATAGTTATACAAAGAATAGGATTGAGTAAACTTTGTAATACAAACTGAAGTTGTGTCATAAGATCTGAAGAAAAAAATAAGTCTTCAAAACTTGTTTATCATCATTGTACTTGAAGACCGACTTTGAAAGATCTAAGAAAATCTTGAAACCTAAGGGGACTGGAATTAGGCACCACATTGGTGTTTCAGACCAGGATAAATATTTGTTTCTTTATTTTAAAGTTTATTATGTACTTGTCTATTTATTTAAATCTAATCTATTTTATGAAGTGTACTAATATACAGGCAAGTCGAATGTGAAGACTTAATTATCGACACACAAAAATTTCAATTCACTCGTATCCTCTTCAATTTCACTACCCAACTCATGACACTGAGTTATTTGTTGTGGTGTTTACATTAAAGATTTGGATTCACTATTTATATTGGGTTCATGTTGATATATTTTTTGGCCATAAGACAATATGTGTTCACTCAAAATAATCTTAATCTCAGGAAAAGAAGGTGGCTTGAGTTATTGAAGAACTATGATATGAGTCTCTACTATTACCCAGGTGAAGCTAATGTTGTTGTTATTTCCCTTAGTAGGTTATCGATGGGGATTCTATTACATGTTGCTGAGAATAAGAGAGAATTGGTGAAAGATATTCACTGTTTGGCTAATATTGGAGTTCATCTCTTGGATACTGAGAATGGTGGTGTGTTTGTGCAAGAAGTAGCAAAGTCATCCCTTGTTGCTGAAATAAAGGAGAAGCAGGTATTGGATCCCATCTTAATAAAGATTAAAGAGGATATGGGACAACAAAAGGTTATAGATTTCTAGATTAGTAGCGATGGTAACTTGAGGTACCAAGGCAGATTATGTGTTCCTAATATAGATGGGTTGTGGGAGAGGATCATGGTTAAGGCTCATGAGTTGCATTATGTCATTCATTCTGGTCTAACAAAGATGTATCATTATCTTAAGGAGATTTATTTATGGAACAATATAAATCAATATTTGGCCAGTTTTATGGCTAAATTCAAGGTGTGTCAACAAGTGAAGGTTGGTCACTTGAAGTCCAATGGGTTGAATCAAGAGATTGAACCTTTGGTGTGGAAATGGGAGATAATTAATATGGATTTTATTACTAAACTCCTCAGTCTTGGAATTAGCTTGATTTAATTTGGGTAATCATGGATAGGATGACTAAATCTGCTCGCGTCTTACTAGTGAGGACTATTTATTAGACATAGGATTATGCTAAGTTGTTCCTCTAAAAGATTATGAAATTGCATGGGGCACTTGTTTATATCATGTCAGATGTGGTACTCAGTTCTCATCACACTTTTGGCATTCATTTTAGAGAGTTTTGGGAACTAAGGTGATCCTTAACCCTACTTTCCACCCGCTGTCGTATGGGCAAGCAAAAAGGACTATTCAGATATTAGAATGTATTCTTTGAGCTTGTGTGATTGACTATGGTGGTAGTTAAGTTGAATATTTGCCTCTTATAGAGTTTGAATATAATAATATCTACCATTATAGTATTAGGATGGCTCTATTTGAGGCGTTGTATGGTAGAAGGTGTAAATCTCCTATCGGGTGGTTTGAAGTTAGTGAGGCTGAGATGTTTAGCCCAAATTTGGCTTACCAAGCGATGGAGAAGGTGAAGGTATTTAAGGATAGACTTAAAGCTTCCCAAATTCGTCAAAAGTCCTATGCGTATGTGAGGCATTGGGAATTAGAGTTTGAGGTTGGCAATTGGGTATTCTTAAAGGTGTCTTGCATGAAGAGAGTAATGCGGTTTGATAAGAAGGGGAAGATCAATGTCCGGTATGTCTCTCCGTACTTGGTTTCAAAGAGTGTTGGTAATATTTCATAGGAGTTAGATTTGTCCTCTAGTTTGAGATCCATTCATCCAGTATTTTATATTTTGATGTTGAAAAAGTGTGAAAATGATCCTTCGACAGTTATTCCTTTGGAGAAGGTGGTTATTTCGGATTCCTTATCATATGAGAAAGTCCCACTTGAAATTTTGGATCAGCAAGTTTGTCGGTTGCGGACAAAGGACGTAGTTTCAATAAAGGTTCAATGGAGGAACCACAAAGTTGAAGAGGCTACATGGGAAGCCGAAGAGGACATGAAGTCCAAGTATCTATTCTTGTTTTTTGCTCTGGATAATCATGCCTAAGGTATGTGTTATTCTTAACATCTTTTTTTCTAACTTTTTTAAAAGGTAAGAGTAGAGGTATATGGAGTCCAATCGTTCTAGCAATTGCCTTGACCCATCATTCAAGGACGAATGATCCAATTGGAGGAGAATTAAAACATCCTGGATCTTGGCCCTGGAAAATTCCTTGAGCGTCGAGCTTACTGCCCGTTGACCCTATGAGTCATAAGGTGTCCTGATGCATCATTGGGATGAGTCATGACCAAATCATTAAGTCTGTGGTTTGATTCTTCTCTAAGTATAACTGGCTCACTAAGAGCCATAAGGATGTGTTAGTGTCGTTAGTATCAATCATAAGGTGTCCATTATATACCGCAATTTGGGTTCTGTGTTGATTATGATTGGACCCTATGAGTCGTAGGGTCTCATTACAAATGGGTTGGACAAGTCATAAGGTTGACAGTGTATGGGGTCCTAGTCATTATCTTGGTTACGACATGTGGTGACGAGTCGTAAGGTGCCTAATGAGTTGATGGTTGACTCGTAGTCAAAGGTGACACTTTTTTTTCAATTTTTAAGTTAAGAGCACTCGGACCTTTCCCACTTTAACCCCTTACACCCCATGACTTAAGTCCTTTATTGGGGCTTTATTATCACATCATTCCCAATAAAAAAATCCCAAATTCTCTCTCAAACCCATTGTTCAAGCTAAGTCTAGGTTTCAAAAAAGTGGTTATCTAGGGTTCTAAGTGTGCTTTGTTCTCCAAATTTCTTGGTATTTGAAGCACGTAACTCTTCCCCTATACTTGTATTTTCTTAATGGCATTACTTGTATAAGGTTTATATGATTTTGATGATTAGGTTTTGAACTATGGGTTGAGGGTTTTGAATATGAACTGGCTAAAAATGCTTCTTCTATGACATTTATGAAATTGTTTTGCTTAAATTGATGGTTGGTAAATGCTTTGGGTGCATAGGAATAGTGGATGTAAGTGGTCCTAAATTAAATCATGGAAATAGGGGTACAAAGGAATCCCCAAATTAATTGGTTTGGTATGGAAATTGGTAACAACCTCAACCCACTTGCATAATTGGTTTTAAAATATGCATTATCACTTTATTTGATTTACTCCTTCACATTAATGCATGTCTTAATTGGTTAATTGGACAATAATGGTCTTGAAAACTAATCCAGCCCGGGTGGGGGCCTTGTTGTAATGGGCATCCCAAGCCCATCTAGGACCAGGTACCACCTCCTTAACCCATCCCAACCACCTTATACAACCTCAGATGAGCTAAATTTCAAATATAACAAGATAGCGTTATTGTTCACATCAAGACTCTGGGATAGGATCACAACTGTGACCGACCTAACCAAGTCTAACCGTACCAAACCAACCATCCATACCATACCTAAACCAAAGATTATATCAAACATTACATGATAATCAAACCCAAAATGTAATACGATGGAACAGTGAGAAATTATGTCTGATAATGCCAGCCTCAATATTAATACCAATGCTAAGGCCGACACCAATACCGATCCCGTACATACCAACCCCTAGAAGTTCCACAAAGCCTTTATCCAAAAGAATGCAAATATCTAGTTGGGACATGCCCCTAACTATGGCCAAATCCATTATTAAGAAAGAAAGTAAAATATCTAAGAATGTCTAACATGAAAAGATGCCTTCCAAAAAAATGGATGCTCACTACTTCAGTCCAATAAGCTGTCCCCAAATCAAGTAATATGAAGGAGGATTCGAACGTCTAGTTCCTACATAGTATGGGTATACAGCCACCAGTAGACAGGTTAGTGGGTGAACATTAGCATGAAACTCGGGATAAGGATAAAGTAATGCCAGTTGCCAAAACCAAGTGAAAACCATCTAATACACACAACTATACATATATATAATTTCTAGGAAAAAGGATGGGGTTTATCATACCATTTAAAACCTTAACCTGGGTCATGTAGCTTAGCCGTCCTACCACCCACGGGCCATATGGGTTTAGCTCCCCCAGCTGAAAGGGTCACAATGCGTGTAGTCGGAAAACAAGGCAGTAACCTTGGGATGACTCCTCATATCCGCAAATATGAGTTTCGGGTTTTAATCCCCCAGGATCTCCAGCTTCCACGGCTTAGCTTACACTTCCCTCCATTAATGCTCAATTAAAACCAAGTCCAAACTATCTAATTATCCATTTATTGATGACAGCTATTTAATAAAGCAATGTATCATCATAACACCGTACTTGTAAGCATTACCCAGAGCCAAACCATTTAGATTAAGGGGACTCTCAGTGCCTTTTCCATTTACCAAATTAACCTCTTAGGAGACTACTATGTTCTCCACAAGCATAACCAATTAGCCTTTAACCATTGTAAACCATTTATAGTTTCATGCATAATCCAAAAACAAGCAAGAGTTCCATTTAAAAGAGTCAATACAATGAACATAGCTTTATAAGCATTTAATCAAACACCTTGGGGGCATAACATAACAAAAAGAAAATTCCATTACCATTAAAAAATTACCATGCAATTCCATTATCCAAAACCACCATTAATGCATAGAAAACATAACTAAAAGTATAAGAAATCATAACCAAGTCTTTAATATCAAAACACCTAAATCAATAGTAGAAAACCAAAACCATTCAAGAGTAAAATCATGAAATCAACCATATAACCATGCCTTTAATTGAAATCACAAGTAGGGAAGAGAATCATGCCTTAAACCAAGAATATTGATGGAAGCATTCATCTAGACAATCCCCAAAGAAATCCGTTAGTTAAAACCCTAGCTCTTTTCTCCAAAAGCTCTTGAGAGAATTATGATATATTTTGGAAGAGATTCTAAGTGTTTTAGAGTAGAATAATAAGGTAAACAACCTCCTAAGTGTATTAGAATTCGTGGGTCCTTATTAGGGTAAGTAGGAAAATATCCAGAATACCCCCACATAAATTCCATAAAAATCTGACACAAGGTCACGACTGACCTCCTTACTAATCGTAACCTAGATTACGGTTGATATCCACTCAATCATAACCATGCCTCAACTATGGATCACATACTGTCTAGTATATGAATCATTTAACCAAGTCATAACTTCAGCATACGATCCATACCCATGATCCATATCCCTGGCAGAATGTAACACCAGGAAGATCAAACACTGTCCACCAGATATGGATCATGGGTATGGATCGTACCCTCAAGTTGTATCCAATTCGGTGGCTAAGAACATCCCACCAAATAACACTGGTCAACTTATGATAGGACTTCCCAACTTGTACCCCAGCTTACAGCTCGTACCATGAGTGATAATGGATCCAAAGAACAAGATTCTAGGAAATTTTATAAGGGTCTAGACTTGGATGCTTCAGTCTCCCCAACTAGGAACATTCGTCCCTGAATGATGGATAAGGTAGAGATAACCACACACAGAGTCATTTGCATTATCAAACATCCCTTTAACAAAGAGGCAAAGGTGTTAACCTTTTCTTTAACAAACTCAAAAAATAAAGATGCATTCAAGAACACATACCTTCTTTATGAATACCAGGAGAAGAAAACAAGAGCGGGTGCTTCCACTTCATTTCCTCTTTTGCTTTCCAGGTGGCCTCTTCAACCTAGTGGTTCTGCCATAGAACCTTAACAAAATCCACATCCTTGGTCCGCATCTAACGAACTTGCCTATCCAATATCTCAATCAGGACTTCTTCATAAGACAGAGAATCTGAGATATCCAACCCTTCCAAAGAAACAATCAAATATAAATCACAAACGGACTTCCCGATATAGAAATATGAAATACTAGATGAACCAAACACAAGCTAGATGGCAAATCCAACTCATACACAACATTACCTTCTCTCCGCAAAATCTCATAAGGACCAATGTACTAAGGACTGAGCTTTCCCTTTTTTGTAAACTGCACTACTCCCTTCATAGGAGACACCTTAAGGAAAACCTTATCCCCAGCTAAAAACTCCAAGTCTCTATGCCTAACATCAGTATAAGACTTTTGATAACTCTAGAAAGCCTTGAGCCTATCCCAAATCACCTTCACCGTTTCCATATCTTAACAAACTAAATCCAGAACAAACGAATCAACCTTACCGAGCTCAAACCAACTAATAGAAGATCTACACCTCCTATCGTACAATGCCTCAAAAGAAGCAATACCAATACTCTTATGATAGCTATTGTTGTAACCAAACTCTACCAAAGGTAGATGCTCCACGAAACTGCCACCATAGTCAATCATAAAGGCTAGAAGCATGTATTCCAATGTCTGAATAGTTCTTTCCGCCTACCCATCCGACTGTCGGTGGAAAGTTGTACTCAGACTCACCTTAGTCCCCAACCCTTTCTAGAAAGACCACCAAAAATGGGAAGTAAACTGTGTAATGCAATCGAAAATAATCAAAACAGGCACCCCATGCAGTTTCACAATCTCTTAAAGATAAAGCTTCGCATAATCCTCCACCGAAAAGCTAGTCCGCACAGGCAAGAAATGCACAGACTTTGTCATCCTATCCATGATAACCCAAACTGAATCAAATTGGTTTCAAGACAGAGGAAAACCAGTAACCAAATCCATATTGATCTTCTCCCACTTCTATTCAGACAGCTTAATCTCTTGATACAACCCACCAGGCCTCATTTACTCAGCCTTAACTTGCTGACACACCATGCACTTGGACACAAAATCAACCACGTCCTTCTTCATGCCACTCCACTAGTAGATCTCCTTGAGATCATGGTACATCTTAGTAGAACCAGGATGAATAATACAACGTGACTTGTGCATCTCAGCCAAGATTCTTTGCCACGAACTGTCTACATTAGGAACACACAACTTTCTTTGGTACCGCAAAGTATCATCACCACAAATCATAAAATCACTATATTTTGCCAACCAACACTATCTTTGATCTTCATCAAGGCAGAATCCAACACTTGCTTCTCCTTAATCTCCGCTTAAAGAGACAATCTAACCACTTCTTGCACCACCACACTACCATCCTTAGAGTCCAAGAGACAAACACCAGGATTTGCCAAGAGGTGAATATCCTTCACCAATTCCCATTTCCCTACTTCCACATGAGCCAAACTACCCATGGATAACCTACTAAGAGCATCAGCAACCATGTTAGCTAACCTGGGTGGTAGTAAAGACTCATATTATAGTCCTTGAGAAGCTTAAGCCTTCTCTTCTGCTTGAGATTAAGCTCTTTCTGCGAGAAAAAATATTGAAAACTCTTATGATTAGAAAGATATCCTCATGGATCCCATATAAATAATACCACCATATCTTCAAAGAAAACATAATGGCCAACAACTCCATATTATGAGTAGGATAGTTCCTCTCATACACCTTCAACTACATAGAAGCATAGGCTATCACCTTTCCATGCTATATCAAAACATAACCAAGACTAACCTGAGATGTATCACAATAAACCACAAACCCATCATTGCCTTCGGCAAAGTCAAAACTAGAGTCGAAGTCAACTTATCCTTCAACTTCTCAAAACTCCCTTCACACATATTTGACCAAGAAAACTTAACCTTCTTCTAAGTTAACTTAGTTAAACGAGTATCTATCGATGAGAAACTCTCTACAACCCATCTATAATACTCGGCTAAACCCACGAAGCTTAGAATATCAGATGGAGTCATGGATCTAGGCCACTTTTTCACTAAAGCCACCTTCTGTGGATCCACTATGATCCCTTCACTAGAAATGATATGACCTAAAAAAGTCATAGCGTTCAACCAAAACTCATACTTAGAGAGCTTATCAAACAATTGTTGTTCCCTTAAGATCTGTAATACCACATAGAGGTGATTAGCATGCTCCATCTCACTCTTTGAATACACTAGAATATCATCAATAAATACAATGATGAAGAGATCTAAATACTGCCAAAACACCCTATTCATTAGATCCGTAAATGTCATTGGGGAATTTGTCAATCCAAATAACATCACACAAAATTCATAATGGCCATATCAAGTATGAAAAGCCATCTTAGGGATATCCACCTTTCTAATCTTCAACTGATGGTACTCAAACCGAAGATCTATCTTAGAGAAGAACTTTACACCTTGCAACTAGTCGAACAGATCATCTATTTGAGGGAGAGGATATTTGTTCTAGATTGTTACCTTATTCAACTGCCTATAGTTGATGCATATACGAAGAGAACCATCTTTATTACGTACGAATAACACCGGTGCACCCCATAAGGAAATATTAGAATGAATAAACCCTTTGTCTAAAATATCTTTAATTTGCTCCTTGAGTTCCCTTAACTTAGCCGAAGCCATTCTATATGGAGAAATAGAAATTAGACGAGTGTCTGGATGCAAATCGATACCAAACTCTATCTCCCTATCTGGAGAAACATCTGGAAAATTATCCAAAAAGATCTCTAGATACTCATTAACCACAAGGACTGAAGACAAAGAAGGACCTTCAATATTAGAATCTTTAACCTGGACCAAGTTATAAAGATGACCTTTAGATATTAACATCCGAGCTCTAAGATAAGAAATAAACTTCCCCATGGACGCTAAGGAACAATCTTCCCATTTTATTTTTGGCTCACTAGGGAACCTAAAGATGACCCTATGGGATTGACAATACATATTTCCATAATAAGAATGCAACAAATCCATGCCCAATATTCATCAAAATCTACCATACCCAACTCAAACAGATTCGTCAAAGTCTACCTACTACTCACAAATACTACACACCCCCTATAGACCTGTTCACTAATGATTGGATCTCCTATCGGGGTAGAAAAAGTAAATAGATCTGAAATAATCTTTAGATCAAAATCAAATGACACAGTTACATAATGAGTCACATAGGAAAAGGTATAACCTAGATTAAGAAAATAACACACATCACAAAATAAAAACTTTAACATACTAGTAACAATATCAGGCAATGCCTCAGATTCTTAATGGGAATCCAAAGCATACAACCTGTTCTGACCAACACTAGCACTAGAAGCAATAACAGAAGCATATGCCTTACCACTGAGTATAGGAAAAGAAGAATAAGCCACTGTAATCTTATTCCCCCCGCAGTAACTTTGCTAGACGGATAATCCCTAAGCTAATGTCCTACTTGGTCATACTTGAAGCACTTATCCCTACCTTCCTCATTGAATCCCCGATAAGTACGACTAAAAAATTTGACAAAGAGGACACAAAGAAATAAAAAGACCCCCGCTCTCCTGAGACTGAGGTCCCTATGCTTGAGAATTATCACCACCATAATAATGCTTATCGCTCGACTGCTGGGGGTAAGAAGCACTGGTAGTAGAGAAAGAACCAGAACTCCCCCACTTTTTTTCCTTCCATTTCCCACCATCTCTACTACCTTGAGGTTGGGTGCCTCCCTAATTATAAAACCTACCCCACTAAACCTACTTATGTCCATATTTTGTTTGTCTTTTCTTCTCATTCTCAACCTATTGTTTATGAACAAGTAGCCTACACATATCTATATACCTCATGAGCAAAGTAGTCTTGCTGTCTAGAATCAAAACTTTATTCAGCCCAGAAGTAAACTTCCTCATTCTCAACCTCATATCAACCACCAAGTTAGGAGCATACCTCAACAACTAATAGAACTTCAAAGCATACTCTTTCATAGACATTCTCCCTTGCCAGAGGTTTACAAAATCATTCATCTTAGCTTCTCTCAGCTCTTGAGGAAAGAGCCAATCCATGAAGACATCAAAAAGGGCCTCCCACAAACCATCCTCTTCTACATCACCCATATCTTTGTCCCACTCCTCATACCATAGATAAGAGACCTCTTTGAGCTGATAAGCTAAAAAGTTTACTTACTCCATATTAGTAGCCTTTATTTTCCAAAAGATCTTCTTTATCTTAGAAAGAAAGCCCCGTGGGTCTTTTTTCACCTTCACTCTCATAAAAGTTGAAGGACCTATCTTCATAAATTGTCCAAGACTAGTGGCCTCAGCAGATACAACGCTAGTCATACCCCACTCGACCTGAGCAGTAACCAGTTGGGCAATAGCATGCATAGACTAACAAAACTCTATATTATCATATTACCCTGAGGGACTTGAGGAGCAGTAGGAGGAATAGGAAGAACTCTAGTACAATTAAGAATAGGACCATGAGATCAAAGATGTACTCCAGATGTAGAAAGTATTCATTTAGCATTATCCTTAGATGGGGTGGAAGAATTCCCTTGTGTTCTAAATCTAGGAGGCAACATCTGAAATATGAACAAACAAAGATTAGACGAGATTATAGAATTGAGAAGTCAAGCTTAAAGAAAGAATGCCAAGAAAGTTAAACATTCCTAAATGTCTTGCAGTCTTTTCCTTATGAGTGTGACGTGTTATACACCCCTAAAAGAGACTCTACTCTATATGGCTTTGTGGACTCCCAATTGACAATGAACCTAGGCTCTAATACTAACTTGACATAGCCCAAACCATGGCCTTATTGTAATAGGCATCCTAAGTCCACATAGGACCGGGGACCACCCTCTTAACCCATCCCAACCACCTTATATAGCCTCAGATAAGTTGAAATTTGAATATATAACAAGATAGCATTATTGTTCACATCAAGAATTTGGGATAGGATCACGACCGTGACCGACCTAATTGAGTCTAACTATACTAAACCAACCATCTATACCATACCAAAACCAAATAGAATATCAAACATATGATGAAAATCAAACACAAAATGTAATATGATGAAACAGTGAGAAATTATATCTGATGATGCCAGCCTTAATATTAATAACAATGCTAAGGTCGACACCAATACAGATCCCATCCATATGAACCCCTAGAAGTACCAAAAAGCCTATATCCAAAAGAATACAAATATCTAGTTAGGACATGCCACCAACCATGGAAAAATCTAATATCTAGAAAGAAAGTAAAAAAATCTAAGAATGTCCAACATGAAATAATGCCTTTCGAATGGATGCAAGCTCACCATTTCAGTCCAACAAGTTATCCCCAAATCAAGTACTTTGAAGGAAGAGTAGAATGTCTGGTTCTTGCATAGTGTGGGTATACAGCCGCCAATAGATGAGTAGTGGGTGAACATTAGCATGAAACTCGGGGTAAGCATAAAGTAATGCCAGTTACCAAAACCAAGTAAAATAGTCCAATGTACACAACCATAAATATATATATATATATATATATATATATATATACATGTTGGGAAAAGGGATTGGATTTATCATGTCATTTAAAACATTAACCTAGGTCATGTAGCATAGTCATCCTACCACCCACGGGCAATATGGGTTTAACTTTCCCTGCTAAAATGGTCCTGATGTGTGTAGCTGCACGACCAGGATGTAACCCTGGGATGACTAGTAAATCCCTAGAAATATAAATGTGACACTCATATGTGGCTATTGAAGAGCCCTCATATTGGCAAATGTGAATTTCAAGTTTTGATCCCCCAGAGATCACCACCTTCCATGACTTTTCTTATACTTTCCGCCATTAATGTCCAATTAAAAACAAGTCCAAACAATCCAATTATCAATTTATTAACCAAGGCTATTTAATAAACAAGTGGTATCATCATACCACCAAACTTGCAAGCATTACCCATAGCTAAACAATTTCGATTAATGGGACTCTATGTGCCCTTTTCATTTACCAAATAACCTCTTAGGAGACTACCATGTTATCTATAAGCATAACCAATTATCCTTTACCCTTTGTAAACCATTTAAACCATTTATAGTTTCATGAATAATCCAAAAACAAGCAAGAGTTCCATTTAAAAGAATCAATGCAATGAACATATCTTTATAAGCATTTGATCAAACACCTTGGGGGCATAATATAACCAAAACCAAATTCCATTACCATGCAATTCCATTATCCAAAACCACCATTAATGCATAGAAAGCATAATTAAAAGTATAAGAAATCATAACCAAGTCTTTAACATCAAAACCCCCAAATCAATATTTGAAAACCAAAACCATACAAGAGTAAAATCATAAAATCAACCATATAACCATGCCTTTAATTGAAATAACAAGTACGAAAGAGAACCATGATTTAAACCAAGAATATTGATGGAAGAATTCACCAAGACAAGCCCCAAAGAAATTCCTTAGTTAAAACCCTATCTTTTTGCCCCAAAAGATCTTGAGAGAATTATGATATGTTTTGGAAGAGATTCTAAGTCTTTAAGAGTAAAATAATAAGGTAAATAACCTCCTAAGTTTATTAAAAGTTGTGGGTCTTTATTAGGGTAAGTAGGGAAATATCCAAAATACCCCCACATAAATCCTATAAAAACCCAACACAGGGTCACAACTGACCTTCTCATGAGTCTTAACCTTGGTTACGGTTGATATCCACCCAATCGTAATCAAGCCTCAACCATGGATCACACACTGTCCAGTATACAACTTATCCAACCAAGTCGTAACCTTAGCATATGATTTGTACCCATGATCTGTATCCCTGGCAGAATGTAGCACCAGGAAGATCAAACACTATCTACTTTATGAGTAATATATATGACTCATACCCATGACTTACAACTCATAACCTCAAGTCATACCTATTCCAGTGTCCAAGACCATCCTACCATCTAATACTGGTCAGCTTACGACAAAATTTCACCACTCATAACCCAGCTTATGGCTTGTACCTTAAGTAATAATGGTCCAAGGAATGAGATTCCAAGAAATTTTCTAAAGGTATAGACTTGGGATGATTCAAAGACCTTATGGGGTACACATAAATCCCCCAAGTGATTTTTATAATAGAGTCTATGAGGTACACGGGAATCTCTAAGTCTTGGCTTAATGACATTGCTTGTAAGTTATAGTCGGTATGATGATACCACTTAATAATGACTTAATAATTAACTCTTGGAATTGATGGTTGGGTTATGTCTTAGATGTTGTAATTGGGACATAATGGGGGTTGTGTTATCTAGCCGTGAAGGTGTGAGTCTGAAGGACTAATACTGGAAACTCATGTTTGCCGATATGAGGGTTGGTCTTGATGACCAAGTGCTTATGTAGTACAATGGAATCCCCCAAGGGCACATATGAATCTATGTATCATGAAGGGAAAAGGGTACAATGGAATCCCCAGCCATCCATGATATCTCCGATTCGTACGGCTAATACGCACTAGGGCCCATCCAGGGGTAACACTAGACCCATATCACTTATGGGTAGATTATAACCATAACGCTTCACAACCTAGGTTAAGGTTTTGTTGAATTTCATGTGAATCCTTTCTCCTTACCCTAGCATATGCATATGGTTGTGTATGTACTTCATATGATATTATGTATTGGAGGTCATACTGGTTTGAACTATTATCATGGCATTATTTTGTTGCTCTATCCCTGATTTATATGCTAGTGCTCCAACCTCTAACCATTTTTGGACATTGTATCCTAATGTGATGCAAAAACTGGACATACTTCCATATCTTCTGCCCAATGACTTAGATTTGTGATCATCTAGAGAGTTAGACTGAATTGGTAAGCTTCTATACTTCAGAAGGCCCTATTTCATGATTATGGTTTCCCTAACATTTTGACTATTCTTTTGGTTTCGGTTTTTTCCTATTTTTGGGGTTATATCCCCACGCTTCATTGATATTCAGTTTTGGATCATTGTTTAGAAGGCTTTTTTGGACTATTATGGCTATTGGGTGATGTCGGTCAATTGTTTGGTCAGTAGTCGGTGGTTGGTTATGGATATTCATTTAAAACTTTCTTAGGCTATTATATGATATCTTGTTATATGTTCGGAATTCACCGACCATAGGGTGTGGTGTATTTGGTTGGCTAGGTGTTGAGGTTGATCTCTGGTCTATATGGGACTTGCGATACCCATCATGGCCAGGCCTTGGATTAGGTCGTGACAATTCTTCATCCCTGCGTTCACTCGATGCTAAGTGCTACTCCTAACTGAACGACACAGAAATTATATATATATATATATTATTCATGAAGATATCAATATATGTATAATCTGAAGTGTTCAAAACCTGTCAACTGGTCCATGTATGAAATCCTAGGTATCGGATGTTCATAACCCACCGGCTTTGTCTAATGAATTGAACATGAAAATAATTTAAAGTTAATCATAGTAGAGAATTTTGCAAATCATATCCCAAACTTGATAATTTATCAATAAAAAGGAAATTCATGATGGTGAGTATGGGAAGATGCAATTCCCATGGAAAAACATGTACACATGGTTTATTTACACATACATACTAATGGAATTTAGCAAACTCATATTTGACCTAGAACTCAATTCCTAGAAGGAAATTAAACTTGAGGATTTGGAAGTTTTTGGGACTTAATGGGTGAAACGGACCCACTGATGAAATCCCATATACCTAAAGGTGTAAGCCTTGGAGAAATCCTTGGAATTGAGCTTGTTCTTGAGGAACCCTAACTTGGCTTTGGAGAAGAATAAATCATCCTTTTTTTCTATGTGTTGAGTGATTTCGAGTTTATGAAGTCTTAAGGTAAATTTAACCCCCAATAACTGATGTTGGAGTGCCCAAATGACGGGGGTTTGGGATTAAAAGAATGGGAATAAAAAAAAACCCTTTTTAAATCATGTAGGAAATTATTGGTTCCAATCGTAATGACTCAGGCTAGGACCCATTATGACTGGTCATGAGTCGTGGCCTGGCATAGTGACTTGGGGACCAGATCCTTGGGTCCTTACTGTTCTGACAATGACTTCCCTCCTAACGATTCATTAGTTCTGATCACGAGTCATTAGGAGTAGTCGTTGTTGGGGACTTGATTTCTTGGTTTCTTTCTGTTGTGACATTTGGTCCACCTAATGACTCATTAGGATTGATTACGAGTCGTTGGCTAGAGTCGTCACCACTGGGCTGAATTTTTGGGATACCTCACTATCATGGCAACGACTTCACACAATGACTCATTGCTTCTGGTAACTGGTTGTTGCCTAAGTCATTGCCACTGGCATATTGACAGTTCCTCGGTCAACTTGTTATAACTTCTTGTCACTATATCAAACTAAGGCGAGACTAATAACATTGGAAAGTTAATTTAATAGCCTATCTAGTGATGGGTCTAGAGCTGAAAACTTTGGATATTACAATATCTCTCCCTTGGGATCATTTGTTCCCAAATGAACTGACTAAACTAAAGCATTTTGGAAAAAGCCAAGATCTTTCTCTGAACAATTACAAGCTGAACCATGAGTTAGTAGTCGAATCTAGGTCTGATGTATGAACTGAACTAAACTCATGAATACATACTATGACATAGGAATAGCTGGATGGAATAAGATACAAATGAAAGAATTAATTAATTAAGAAAACTATTACCTCATGTTTGAACTATGTCGGAAGAGAAAGGGTGGGGGTACTTAGTCATCATATTTGCCTCTACTTCCCAAGTAGCTCCCTTAACTGATTGGTTTCTATATGGAATCTTCACTAAAGTGACTTCTTTATCCTCAAACTTTGAATCTAGTGATCAAGGATCTCTAATGGGACCTCTTCATAAGAGAAGTTATTTTACACGCCAATTCTTTTTAAAGAGACTATTGATACAGGGTCACTAATGTATTTCTTCAACAAAGAGACATGGAAGACTGGATACACTGATGCCAACTCTGCATGCAATCCCAACTCATAGGCTACCTTACCATATCAACTCAAAATTTTCTATGGTCCAACATAGCAGGGACTGAGCTTTCCTTTCGTACCAAGAATCTTTACGCCTTTCACTGGAAAAATTTTCAAATAGACAGAATCACCAACATCAAACTCAATCTCCCCTTTTCTCACATTTGTATAGGATTTTTGACGACTTTGGGCTGTTTTCATGCTTTCCCTAATCAAATGAACCATTTTTATTACCCCATGCACTGAATTTGGCTCTATCAAAGAAGCTTCACCAACTTCAAACCAACCAATAGGAGACCTACACCTTCTACCATAAAGATCCTTAAATGGGACCATCTAAATGCTAGAGTGATAATTATTGTTGTAAGCAAACTCAAATTAAAGTCAAGTTATCATACCAATTACCCTTGAAATCAATTACACATTCCCTCAATATGTCCTCTAAGGTATGAATTGTCCTCTTGACCTGACCATCTCTCTGTGGGTGAAAAGTGGTACTAAGATTGACTTGGGTACCAAGACCCTTCTGATAAACCTTCCAAAAATGAGAGGTAAACTGGGTATCTCTACCTGAAATAATGGTTAAAGGGACTCCATGAAACTGTACCAACTCGCTGAGATAAGAGTTTAGCATAATCCTCTACTTAATTTGAAGTGTTAACCAGCAAGAAATAAGTTGACTTAGTCATTCGATCCAAATAGAATCATGTTAATCACGAGTATGAGGCAACCCTGTGATGAAGTCCATAATCATTACTTCCCACTTCCTAGTGGGGATGCTGAATTATTGAAGCGTCCCACTAGGCCTTTGGTGCTTAAGCTTAACTTACTGGTAATTTTGACACTCATCCATAAATTCTTCAATATTCTTCTTCATGCCATTCCAACAATAGACTTCCCGCAAATCACGACATATCTTAGTGGCTTCTGGTTGAATAGAATACTAATAACCATGAGTTTTTGCTAATATCCGTTGCATCAAACCATCCATATTTAGAACACATAATATGCCCGAAAAATAAAGAACACCATCTCCCCCTTGCGAAAAAAATTCAACCTTCTAATTTTTAACCGCCTCTTTCAACTTAACCAAAAGAGGATCTCTATCTTTCTTCTCCTTTACCTTGGCAACCAAAGAATATTCCAAACCATTTTGAACCCAAACACTACCTTCATACAAATCAACAAACTAAACTCCAAACCTAAAAAGCCAATGAACCTCACCAACTAACTCCTTTTTATCATCCTCAATGTGAGCAACAGTTTTCATAGATAATCTGCTAAGGGTGTCGGCTACGATATTGGACTTATCTGTGTGATACAAGACACTCATATCATAATCCTTCAACAACTCTAGACAGCTTCTCTAATGAATGTGTAGATCCTTTTGGCTGAAAACATACTAAAGACTCTTATGATTAGTGAACACATTAACATGGACCCCATAGAGATAATGCCTCCAAATCTTTAAGGCAAAGACAACTACTTCCAACTCGAGATCATGATTTGGGTAGCTCTTCTCATAAGGTTTGAGATTTCTAGAGGAATATGTTATAACCTTGCCCTGCTGAATTAACCCAAAACAAAGACCAACTCTAGAAGCATCACAATATACCATGAAACCATCTAAACCATCTGGTAGAGTCAAAATTGGGGCGGAGGTGAGTTGAGCCTTTATCTCCTGAAAACTCTTCTTGCATGAATTAGAACACTGAAATTTGAATTTCTTCTGAGTTAGTCTAGACATAGGAGAATCAATAAAGGAAAATCCTAAAACAAACCACTAGTAGTAGCCGGCTAAACCCAATAAATTCTTAATATCTAATATAGATGTGGGTCTAGGCCAATTCTATACTGCTTTAGTCTTTTGAGGATCAACTTAAATACCTTCGCCAGAAATGATATGATGAAGGAATGTTATTGATTTAAACTAGGATTCATACTTTCTAAACTTAGAGAATAGCTAGTGATTTTTAAGTACCTACAAGACAAGCCTCAAATGATCTGCATATTCATCCTCGCTCCGAGAATAAATGAAAATGTCATCTATGAACATAATAATGGACATGTTCAAGTATTGCTTGAACACCCTATTTATCAAGAGAGCTACAGGGTAATTCATTAGTCCAAAAGATATAACTACAAATTCAAAGTGACCATACCATGTTCTGAAGGCTGTCTTTGAGATGTCATGCTCTCTGACTCTGAATTGATGATAGCCAAATCTGAGGTCTATCTTATAGAAACAATTAGCGCCCTAAATTTGGTCGAACAAGTCATCAATAATGAGGATGGGATACTTATTCTTGATTGTGACTTTGTTCAATTGATGGCAGTTAATGTACATTCTGAGAGAACCATCTTTCTTGTGCACGAATAGAACTGGAGCACCCTATGAAGAGACACAACACCTGAAAAAAGCCTTGTCTAAGAGGTCTTCCATTTGCTCTTTTAATTCCTTAAGCTTAGTTGGATCCATTTTGTAAGCAAGAATTAAGATACGCTGGGTATCAAAAAGGAGATCTATTTTGAAGTCAATTTCCCTCTCGAGAGGAACTTCGGATAGTTATTCAGGAAACACATCTGGGAATTCTTTCACTATTAGAACTGACTCAAGACTCGAGCTCTTGAAACTTGAGTGTTTGACTCTGACAAGATATTAGATGCACCCTCTAGATATAATTTTCCTCGACTTAAGGAAGGAGATAAACTGACCTATAGGCACTGAGGTTCTACCTGTCCACTCTAACAGAACTCATTTGGAAATTGAAATTAGACTACTCTATTTCTATTGTCAGCAAAGGCTTAGCAAGAGTGGACCCAACCCATTCCAAGAATGACATCGAAACTAGTTATGCGTAACTCTACAAAATCGACTGAAGTGTCTTTCTAGGATATGTTAACTAGGAAATTTCTGTATACCTATTTGGGTTGATGGAACTACCTACTGGAGTACAAATCAAGAAGCGCTTTACAAGAATTTCAGGGTTGACACCAAAATCTACTGCTATATAAGGAGTCACAAAGGAAAGTGTGGCTCTAGGATCAAATAATTCATGCACATGAAAGTGGAAGACTTGTAACATACCAATAACCACATCAGGAGAACCCTCTTGATCCTGTCAAGTCTAAAGGGAATAAAACCTATTCTAACATTGTCCAGTAGTACACTAAAAGTGGCACCCTGCTAAGTCGGGCAACCTACTGGAACTGTTGAAGAGTTTGTCTGACCCTATTGACGACCATTTCTACTTCCTTGTGGAATAGATGGGAAATCCCTTATTCAGAGGCCTAACTTGCCACACCCAAAACAAGCATCGTTATAGGCTATTCACTCATCCTTGTGGTTTTTACCATATCTCATACAAATTAGGTTGGTGCAACTACTGTTCATTCAACCCTAGGACTTATAGCCTTGTACCTTATCACGAGTATCCTGTCAGAACTTGGGCACTAAGAATTAGCGAAAAATGGGGCTTGGACTAAAGATTTCTGGCAGTACTGAGAATGACTCCCACCATCTTACCTCAACTAAGAGAAATTAAAACTACCAGTTCTGGCCCTCTTATTCTCCCTTTTCTTCTTTTTGAGCTTCTCCTCCCCAATCTGTTGAGCATGGACCATCAACCAGGAGATGTCCATATCCTTAATCAACATGGTTGTTCTACACTTCTTAACCACATCCTCAGACACTCCAAACACAAACTTACTTATTTGGGCTCTAAAAACATCCACCATACTTTGAGCATACCTCACCAACTGAGAAAACTTGATGAATACTCCTTAACGCTCACACTGCCCTGCTTCTCCTGCACCTTAGCTTCTATGAACTCAAACAAAAAAAACCTACCAAAAAATGTAGTATCAAACTCAACCCACTCTACTAGCCTTACATCAATACATTTATCTTCCTTTCACTACTTGAACTAAGTATGAGCCACCCCTTGCAGTTGGTAAGCAGCCAGGTCAGTACTTTCAGTAAAAGTAACACCCATGATATCAGTCATCTTCTAAATACTGTCTAAGAATTCATGTGGATCCTCCTTAGACTTAGGCCCAAAGAACGTTGAAGGATTCATTCGAGTGAAGTCCCAGATTCTAGCTACTGCATACTCACTATTGGGTTGGCTGGGGTAACATCCTGCTGGTTATTTTGAGCAGTCATAGATTGGGATAGCTGTCATGACCAGTACGAGGGATTTTCCGTGATAGGCATCTCAAGACCAACGAGGAATAGATATCAGCCCCTGTACCTAACCATACAGAACATAATACCCCCAACATCGGATGAATTCTAAACAAATAACACAAAAGCATAAGAAAAACTCAAAGAATTTGAGATAAGTAAATGGTCAATAACCGACCAAAAACAACCAGACAACACTACCCAAGTCCATAATAATCCAACAAAGCCTTCTAACCAAAATCAGAATCAATAAAGTTTCGTGACATTCCCTCGACAATAGCCAAAAATAGTATCAATAGACTATGACTCAAAAGAAAACATAACATGAAATGAGGCCTTCCAAAGTATGTAATCTCACCATATCACGTCAACTCATGAACTATCCACGAGCAACTAGTCACTGTCATAACCTAAACTAGGGCCTAGCTATGATGAGCATCTCTAGTCCCACATGGACTGGAGACCACCCTCTGCACCTAACCAAGTGAACACAATATCCCCAACATCGGATGAATTTCGAACATATAAACATGGCATAAGAATAAGGTTAATGATATTTAAATTATGTCTATAAATGACAAGTGATAACGGTTCGAATGACCTACCAATGTCACCTAAGTCCACAGTAATCTAACAAAGCCTTCTAACAAAAGAATCAAAAACCAGTGCTGGTCAGGACATATCCCCGACTCTGATAATGAAAATGATAATATTAATGATGATGAAAAATCTGTATTCTAATCTATGATAAGAACTGATGAAATGTCTAAGCCTTTTAGAGAATAGAGGCTCACCACTTCACCATAATGAACCGACAAACCAATTCGATCCACCTAACTCTGTACAGGAAAAATAGAAGTATCACTGCTACCTACATCGCATGGGGATACAACATCCAGAGATGGATAGTAGGGTGAACACTAGCATGTAGCTCAGGGATAAGGATAACATAATGTCGTAATCAATAGTTCAAAATCATTCAAAACCAATGCACATAATTAAATACATATACATATATATCATATGTCGAGATAGGGGACAAGGCTTAACATGCACTTTAAAACTTTAGTCTGAATTCTGTAGCTCAACTGTCTTAAAATAAGAAGGCACCCAGGGCTATATGGGCCTAGCTCTCCCCTAATTGGTAGGCACCAGAGTGTGTGGCCGCATGAACTAGTGGGTATACATATGCATTATGATAGACTCAAACCTCCTGGCACATCAAGGTGACACAAAAACCTAATTAGGTAACATAATATGGGGGACTTGAACCTCCCAATTATGTGATAATAATAAGGGGGACTCAGACCACCCAGTCATATAGACCCCAGTATTGCAACTGCAGTTTCCAGTGTTGGTCCCTCGGGACCTCCACTTTCATGACTAAGCTACACAACCCTCATTAAAACCCAATTAAAAAAATTATCACACATTACCATTAATTGAGCCATAATAAACATTTAGGCATACGTTGTTGGTATCTTTATACCAACTATACTTGCAAGGTAACATCAATATGTTGAAATAATTTCATTATTTGGGGAAATTCATAGCCCTTTGGTTCAATTATACATTAGCTTGGGGAATTACAAAACCCATAAGGTTCAATTCAAAATGATTATGCTTAAATAACCTTTCACATCATGCAATAATCCAAGAGTTGTTTAATGTGTATATTTTTCATACTCAAAACCAGCTTCACAATATGGTGTTGAGGTCATAACCACTTCAAAAGTCACAAGTTGGGGGAAAATCACAACCCCCTAGTTTATTCACCATATTCATGCATCAATTGATTTTAAAACCACCATTTAAACATAACCCATGAAGGACAAACAAAAAACATCAAATAGAAGACAGTTATTCAAAGCCCTAAACCCATGTTTCAAAACTGACATCAATATCATATGACCAACACTTTATAACTTATGATTTTAACAAATTAGCAATTAGGGAAGTGTAACATGCCTAAAATGCCAAGTTTCACGAAAGGAATTCAACCCTTGAGACCTTGGATAATCTACTTCTTGGAAACCTTAAGTATCTTGCTTAAGGGGGTTTAGAGAGCATAATGAGAATCTTTGATGTGTTAAATTATGGAAAGAATGTCCCAAAGGTTTTTTTATGGACGTGGATCTAAGTGGTTAAAATGGGAAATATCTAAAGTGTCCTCAACTTAAAAGCTAAAAAAGTGTTGCCAGTGACTGTGGGTCACACATCGACTCATAATAACACCTTATGACTCATCACCATGAGTTGTAACCAAGACAGTGTCAAAGGGCACCCATACTATTAATCCTATGACTTACACAATATGAATCATATCATGACCATACGACTCGTAGGTTCCAAGTCGTGTACTAGACAGAACCACTTGGGCCTTACACTGGTTACCTTATGATTCGCACCAAATGACTCATAATGAGTCCTCACGACTCATAGCGAGCCACTCATACTCAGTGCAAAACTTAGCCACACACATTTTTAGGTTATTATTTTAGTCCAAAGACTCATCATGGGTCTTAACGGCTCATGTCCCCAAGTCTTAATTAGGGCAGTAACTCCAGCACCATTTAATAAATACCTTATAACTAGGGTCATAGGACCCATCACGACACCCTAGGACTCGTAGGGTGAGTCATAGCTAGGACAATGAGGATAAAATTTCAAAAAGTTTCAAGGACTAAAAACCCGAGGCATTTCATTCTACCCCCTTAAGATCATTCATCCTAGAATAATGAGTCAAGGCATACATTGGCATGATTTATCACAAAAACAATCCCACACTTACCTTTAAAAAGACAGAAAATAAAAACATCAAGGAATTCACAATTTCATTTAACAAAGTCAAAAAACTGCTAAGGAACACATGACCTTAAGAGCGATTATTTAGAGAGGGAATAGGAATGGGTACATAGACTTTATGTCCTCCTCGGCCTTCCAAGTTGCTTCAACAACCTTTTGGTTCCTCCAAGGAACCATTACCGATGCCACGTTCTTCGTACTCAATAGATAGTCTTGCCCATCCAAAATCTCAACCAAGACTTCCTTGTAGGACAAAAAATCCGAAATGCCCACCTTTTCCAAAGAACTACCGTCAAAGGATCACCCACACACTTTCTAAACATCTAAACATGAAATACCGGATGAATGGAGCTCAAACTAGAAGGCAACTCTAATTCATAACAACACTACCAACCCTATTTAAAACTAAGTATGGACCGACATAATGGGGACTGAGCTTCCCCTTCTTCAAAACTGCATCAATCCCTTCATGGAAGACACCTTCACGAACACCTAATCACTAGAATTAAATTCCTGTTCCCATCACCTCACATCCTCATAGGATTTTTGGCAACTTTGGATGGACTTAATTTCATCCCAAATCACCTTCACCTTTTCCATGGCTTGATGAACTAAATCAGGACAAAAAAACTTATTTTCACCATCCTCGAAACATCCAATAGGAGACCTACACCTCCTACCATACAAGGCCTCAAATGGAGCCATACCAATGTTAGAGTGATAATTGTTATTGTAGGTAAATTCTAGGAGAGGTAAGTGGTCAACCCAACTACCACCATAATCAAATACACAAGCCCAAAGCATATCTTCCAAGTCCTAAATTGTCATTTCTTCTTGCCCATCCATCTGTAGGTGGAACGTTGTACTAAGGCTCACCTTAGTCCCCAAACCTCTATGAAAGGATTGCCAAAAGTGAGATGAGAATTGAGTACCTCGATCAAAATTGATAGAAATTGGTGCACCATGCAACTTCACTATCTCTTGCATATACAACTTCACATAGTCAACACTAGAAAAATTTGTCCTCACTGGCAAGAAATGAGCGAACTTAGTCATCTTATCCACGATGAACTAAATAGAATCAAACTGCTTGAGAGATCATATAAGGCCGGGGTCTCAAGTGGCAGCTTAATCTCTTGAGTCAACCCATGGGGTCTCAAGTGCTCCACCTTTAATTGCTGACAGACCATGCACTTAGCCATAGTCCATATTCCGCTTCTTATTTATTCAACTAATAAATCTCTTTGATATCATAATACATTTTCGTTGAACCAGGATGAACCATATAACTTGACTCATAAGCTTCGACAAAAATTCTTTCTCCCATGAACATCGAGAACACATAATCTACCTTGGTACCTTAAGATAGCATCACCACTAATCTCGAAAACTATCACTTCTACCTACCCACACTTGCTTCTCTTTCACCTTAACACCAAGAGATGACTTTCTCACCTTCTGAACAATCGCACCACCATCTTCAGAATCTAAGAGTTGGATTCCTAGATTAGCTAAACAGTGAACATCCTTCACCAAATCTCTTTTCTCCTCATCCACATGAGATATGCTTCCCATGGATAACCTTCTAAGGGCATCATCAATAACGTTAGCTTTACGTAGGTGGTAGGGGAGACTCATGTCAGTTCTTTAGCAACACAAGCCACCTTCTTTGCCTAAGATTTAGCAATTTTTGAGTGAACATAAATTGCAGGCTCTTATGATCTGAATAAATGCCTACATGGACCCCATACAAATCATGTCGCCAAATTTTTAATCCAAACACCATAGCTAACAATTCAAAATCATGAGTCAGATAATTTTTCTCATAAACTTTTAGCTGCCTAGAAGTATGCGTAACCACATTGCCATGCTCTATCAACATACGACCCAGTCCCACCCAGGATGCATCGTACTAGACACTTAACCCATCAGTACCCTCAGGTAATGTCCAAACCAGAACTGAAGTTAAATTATTCTTTAACTTCTTGAAACACCCTCATAAGCATCAGATCACAAGAACTTTTACCTTTTTCTGAGTCAACTTAGTCAATGGGGAAGAAATAGAAGAGAAACTATCCACATACCACCTATAATAACCCGCTAAACCCAAAAATCTTTTGTTGTCGGTTGGAGTCATGGGTCTAGGCCACTTCATAACCAACATAATTTTTTGTAGATCCACCATGATCCTTTCGCTAGAAACAACATAACCCAGATAAGTCACAATATTTAACCAGAACTCACACTTTGAGAACTTTGCATACAACGGCTAATCTTTCAAGGTTTGAAACACTAGGCGGAGGTGATTGAAATGATCTGCCTCATTCTTTGAAAACACCAAAATATCATCATTAAAGATAATGGCAGACAAGTCCAGAAACTGATGGAAAACCCGATTCATAAGATCCATTAATGTCGTCAGGGCATTCATCAAACCAATAGACATCCCCAAAAACTCAAAATGACCATACCGGGTTTGAAAAGCAATCTTAGGGACATCCACCTCCCTAATTTTCAACTGATGGTACCCAAATCAGAGATCAATCTTAGAAAAGTACTTAGAGCCCTAAAGTTGATCAAAGAGATCATCAATCCTCGAAAGGGGATACTTATTCTTCACAGTCACCTTATTTAATTAATGGTAATCTATACCCATCTGAAGAGAGCCATCCTTCTTTTGCACAAAGAAAATCAGAGCATCCTACGAAGACAGATTAGGGAGGATAAAACCCTTATCCAAAAGATCTTTCAACTGCTCCTTGAGTTCCTTCAACTTAGATAGAGCTATTCTATAGGGAGGGATAAAATTAGGATGAGTTTTTAGAAGAAGATTAATCCCAAAATCAATTTCCCTATCAGGAGGAATACCAGGAAGATCATCAGAAAATATCTCAAGAAATTCACAGAACATAGGGACAGTCTGCAAAGAAGAACCTTCAGATCTATAATCCTTAACATGCACTAAGTGAAAGAGGCACCCTTTAGAAACCAATTTTTGGGACCTAAAATATGAAATGAACCTTCCGTTAGGTACTAGGGAATTATCTTTCTACACGATCATCGGCTAATTAGGAAAGTGGAAACTGACCCTTCAAGTGTTACAATCAAGGGAAGCAAAGCATGAGTGCAACCAATCCATCCCCAAAATCACATCAAAGTCTAACTTCTCCAACTCTATTAGATCCACTAGGGTCTCTCTACCACAGACCGTCATCATACACCCCTATAAACCCTTTTAGAAATAATGAATTCACCCATTTAGGTGGACATAAAGAAGGGATCCGAAATAAACTTAGGATCAAAACAAAATGAATAGCCACGCAAGTGGTAACATAAGAAAGGGTATACCCCAGATCAAGTAGATAATACATATCACGAGAGATATGTTTGAGGTACCAGTAACAACACTAGGGGATGCCTCAAAATCCTAGAGGGTGACAAGAGCATACAAATGGTTCCATCAAGTGTCACAGCCAGAAGCAGAAGTAGCATCCTTTGGTGCAGGAGCTGATAAAGTAGCAATAAGAAATTTATTTTTCCAAGAAGCAACCCTAGAAGGATAATATCTCTGTATATGACCAATCTAACCACATTTAAAGAACTTGTTCCTCCCTTTTTCACAAACACTATGATGCACCTGGCCATAAAATCTCCAAGAAAGATATGATGGAGTTCACTGAGCACCACTAGCCTGAGGCAGGGCTCCTGGTTCTCTAAACCCACTATCATACTGGGAACTACGATCATCCAATAGCTTTAAGTAAGGAGCACTAGCCATAGAGTATGAACCATAATTCCCCCACTTCTTCTTAGACCACTTTCCAACATCACTACCACTCTCTTGTTGACCTCTATCCTAATTCGAGTAGAGAAACTTCCTACTCTACCTTTCACTCATCTCTGCTTGGTTCTTCTTCTCCTTTTCCACTTATTGCATATACACCACAACTCTAAAGATATCCATGTCCTCATTTAACAAGGCAGCTTCACTCTCCAAGATAAAAAATCATAGGACAACTGAGAGTTTAACTTTCTCATTGTAGACCTCATGCTGAAAACCAATTATGAAGAATAAAATAATAGGTCATAAAACTTCAAGGCATAGTCCTTTATTGTTATTCTGTCTTGATTAAAATTCACAAATTCCTTATTTTTCACCGCCCTTAACTCCTGAGGAAAAAAAAATCAAGAAAAGCACTAGAGAAGTCATCCCAAAAGCATACTCAGCATCATCGCACCTGAGTTGCTCCAACTCTTTATACTATTGGTATGCTACATCCTTTGACTGATAAAAAGAAAACTCTACACCCTCCACATCAGTAGTATGCATCACACAAAAGATATTTTTCATCTCATCAATGAAATTTTAAGAATCTTTCTCCATTTTATAACTAGTGAAAGTCAAAGGACTCAACCTCATAAAATGTCCAACTCTAGTTACCTCAAAGGATGGAGCAACATAATCAACACACTTAGTCTAAAAGGCCACCAACTGGGTAAGTAAATAAATTTACTGGCAAAACTAAGCATTAGACACATCAACTTGAGGTGTCTGAGTAGGGTAGGGGACCAGTGGAACTCTACTAGCGCAATCAAAATTAGACACCTTGATCGAGTCTGAACTTTTTAAGTAGGATAACCTCTATCTACATTGTTCTCAGATGGGACAGAAGAGTTACCACAAGAATCATATCTTCTAGTAGGCATCATATGAAAAGCAAATATATGGGGATTAATGGAGATTCAAGACCTTAGAATCTATAGCTCAAAATAGAACAGCAAGAAAGGGAAACATTCCTAAATGCTTCACAGCCTCTCCATTATAAGTGTGGCGCACTACACACCCATAAAAGAAACTCTACTTGACACGGCTTTGTGGATACCCAATAACACCAAACCTAGGCTCTAATACCGTATTTGTCATGACTCAAACCAGGTTCTGCCTTGACAGGCATCTTAAGTCACACATAGATCAGAAACCCCCACTTCACCTAACCAAGTAAACACAACATCACCAATGTTGGATGAATTCTAAGCATATAACAAGATGACATAAGAATAAGCATAATGATATTTAAATCATGTTTATAACCAATAACTGACTGAACAATCTACCAATGTCACCCAAGTCCATAGTAATCCAACAAAGCTTTCTAATAAAAGAATCAAAACCAATCTTAGTCGGGACATATCCTCAACTTAGACAATGACAATGATAATGTTAATGATAATGAAAACTCTCAGCTATAATATATGATACGAACTAATGAAATATCTAAGACTTTTGGAGAATAGAGGTTCACTAGATCACCATAACGAACTGATAAACCAAGATGATCCACCTAACTCTGTACAGGAAAAATAGAATTATCTTTGGTGCTTAATCGTGTGGGGATACAGCGTCTAAAGACGATTAGTGGGGTGAACACTAATATGTTACTCAGGGATAAGGATAACATAATATTGTGATCAGCAGTTCAAAATCATTCAAAATCAATGCACATAATCAAATTCATATACATATATATCACGTGCTAGATAGAGGACAAGGCTTAACATGTCTTTTAAAACTTTAGTCTGGATTGTGTAGCTCAACTATCATAAAATAAGAAGGCACCCACAAGCAATATGGGCCCATCTCTCCCTCGGCTAGTAGGGACCTAATGTATTTGGCGATATTAACTAGAGGTATACATATACATTATGATGGACTCGAACCTCCTGACACATCAAGGTGACACAAGCACCTAATCAGGTAACATTATATAGGGGACTCAAGACCTCTACTTTCACAACTCAACAACACAATCCCTATTAAAGCTTAATTAAAACAATTATCACACATTTCTATTCATTGAACCATGATAAACATTTATACATTCATTATTGGTATCATCATACCAACTACACTAGCAAGGTAATATCTATATACCGAAATAATTTCATTATTTAGGGAAATTCATCACCCCTTGGTTTAATTATACATTAGCTTAGGGAATTAAACAACCTATAAGGTTCAATTAAAAATTATTATGATTCAATAACCTTTCACATCATGCAATAATTCAAGAGAAGTTCAATATGCATATTTTTCATACTCAAAACCAGCTTCACAATATGGGGTTGAGGTCATAACTACTTTAAAAGTCACAAGTTGGGTGAAATCATAATCCCTTAGTTTATTCACCATATTCATGCATCAAATTGATTTTAAAACCACCATTTAAACATAACCAATGCATGAAAAACAAGAAATATAAAATAGACAATAGTTATTCAAAGCCCTCAATCCATATTTCAAAACTGACATTAATATCATATGCCCAATACTTCAAAACCTATACTTTTAATAAATTAGCAATTAGGGAAGAGTAACATGCCTAAAATACCAAGTTTTATGAAAAGAATTCAACCCTTGAGTCCTTGGATGACCTACTTGATGAAAACCCTAAGTATCATGCTTGAGGAGGTTTAGTGAGGATAAAAAGAATCTGAGATGTGTTAAAGTGTAGAAAGAATACGCCAAAGGTTTTTTATGGATGGGGTTCTAAGTGGTTAAAGTGGGAAATATCTAAAGTGTCCTCAACTTAAAAGCTAGAAAAAGTGTCACACATCGACTCATAACAACACCTTATGACTCATCACCATAAGTTGTAACCAAGACAATGTCAGGGGGCACCCTTACTATTGACCCTATGACTTACACCATATGACTCATATTATGACTGTATGACTCATAGGGTCCAAGCCATATACTAGACAGAACCACTTGGGCCTTACACTGGTTACCCTATGATTTACACCAAGCGACTCATAACGAGTTCTCAGTACTCATAGTGAACCACTCATACTTAGAGAAAAACTTATACAGACACACACATTCAGGTTATGATTTGATTCCAATGACTCATCATGGGTCTTAACGGCTCATGTCCCCAAGTCGTACTCAAGACAGCAACTCCAGCACCATTTAATGGGCACCTTACAACTAGGGTCATAGGATCCATCATGAGACCCTACCACTCGTAGGGTGAGTCATTATCAGGACAGTGAGGATAAAATTTCAAAAAGTTTCAAGGACCAAAAACCCAAGGCAGTATATTCTACCCCCTTGGGATTATTTATCCTCAAATGATGAGTCAAAGAATACATTAGAATTATTTAATACAAACACTCCCACACTTACCTTTAATAAAGATAGAAAACAAAAACATCAATGAATTCACAATTACCTTTGCCAAAGTTAGAAAAAAAATGTTAAGGAACACACAAACCTCAAGTGCAATTATTTGGAGTGGGAAACAGGAATGGGTACTTGGGCTTCATACCCTCCTCAGCCTCCCAAGTGGCTTTCTTAACCTCTTGGTTCTTCCAAAGAACCTTTACCAATGGCATGTAATTTTTCCGCAATCAATAGACTTGGCTATCCAAAATCTCAACTAGGACTTCCTCATAGGATAAGATATCCAAAATGCCTACCTTTTCTAAAGGAATTACCATCAAAGGATCACCTACACACTTTCTCAACATCAAAACATGACACACCAGATAAATGGAACTCAAACTAAAAGGCAAATCCAATTTGTAACCAATATTACCAAACCTATTCAAAACCAAGTACGAAGCAACATTACGAAGACTTAGCTTCCCTTTTCTTCCAAACTGCATCACTCCCTACATTGGATATACCTTTATTAACACCCAATCACTAGCATTAAATTCTAGTTCCCTTCACCTTATATCCGCATAGGACTTTTGGGAAATTTGGGAGGTATTAAGTCTATCTCGAATCACCTTCACCTACTCCATGGCTTGGTTAACCAAATCAGGGACAAATAACTTATTTTCACCAATCTCAAAACACCCAATAGGAGACCTATACCTCCTATCATCCAAGGCCTCAAAAAGATCCATACCAATGCAAGAGTGATAACTATTATTGTAGAAGAGGTAAGTGGTCAACCCAACTATGACCATAATCAAATACACAAGCCCATAGCATATCTTCCATGGCCTAAATTATCCTTTTTTCTTGCCCATCTCTCTGCAGGTGGAAAGTTATACTAATGCTCATCTTAGTCCCCAAACCTCTATGAAGGAATCGCTAAAAATGAGATGAGAACTGACTACCTTAATTAAAAATGCTAGAAATAGATTCATCATGCAACTTTACTATCTCTTAGATAGACAACTTTGCATAGTCCTCAGCAAAAAAATTTGTCCACACTAATAAGAAATTACCATACTTAGTCATCCTATCCATGATGACAAAAATAGAATCAAACTGCTGGCGAGACCACAGAAGATCGGTAGTAAAATCCATATTAATTATTTCCCATTTCTAATTGGCAGCTCAATCTCTTGAGTCAACCCATTGAGTCTCAAGTGCTCCACCTTCACTTGCTGATACACCATACACTTAGCCACAAAATATGCCACATCTTGCTTCATATTATTCCTCAAAAAAATCTCTTTGAGAAAATGATACATTTTTGTTGAACCAAGATAAATCGTATAACGCGACTTATGAGCCCTAGTCAAAATTCTTTCTCCCAACCCATCAATATTGGGAACACATAATCTACCTTGTTACCTCAAGATACCATCACAACCAATCTCAAAAACCATCATCTTCTTACTACCTATATCATTCTTAATTTTCATCAAGATAGGGTCCAACACTCATTTCTCTATCACCTCAGCACCAAGAGATAACTTTTCCACCTCTTGATCAGTCACACTACTATATTTGGAATCTAAGAGACTAACTCCTAGATTAGATAAATGATGAATATCCTTCACTAAATCCTATTTCTCCTCATCCATAAGAGATAAGCTTCCTATGGACAACCTAATAAGAGCATCAACAACCACGTTAGCTTTACCTGGGTGGTAGTGGATACTCATGTCATAGTTTTTTAGCAACGCAAGCCATTTTTTTGCCTGAGATTTTGATTTTTATAAGTGAACAAGTATTGCAAACTCTTTTAGAATAAATATCTATATGGACCCCATATAAATAATGTTGCCAGATTTTTAATGCAAAAACCAAAACTAATAATTCCAAATCATGAGTCAGATAATTTTCTCATAAGATTTTAGTTGCCTAGAAGCATACACAAACACCTTGTTATAATGCATCAACACACAACCCAGTCCTACCCAGGACATATCATAAAAGACAACAAAACCATCAGTACCCTCAAGTAGTGTCAAGACCAAAGCCAAAGTTAAATTATCCTTCAGCTTCTCATAACTACCCTCATAAGCATCAGACCATAACAACTTTACCTTCTTTTGAGTCAAATTAGTTAATGGTACGAAAATAAAAGAGAAACTTTCCACAAACCTCTTATAGTAACCAGCTAAGCCTAAAAAGCTTTGTATGTTAGTTGGAGTCATGTGTTTAGGCCACTTCTTAACCACCAAAATTTTCTGTGGATCCACCATGATACCTTTACTAGAAACAATATGACTCAGATAAGTCACAATATTTAACTAGAACTCACACTTTGAGAACTTTACAAACAACCATTGACCTTAGGTTTGAACATAAGGCGAAGGTAAAACACCCTAGTTTTTGGACCTTAGAAAATTTCCTGAATTTTTAGTCTCTGGAAGGGGTACGATTAGGGGGAAGATTCATAAAATTAGTTATAGGTGGTATGTTCTAGTCGTATGTTGACTAGTATTGGTTGGCGGGATAGATTTAGTTACTGGAATAGGTAAGACTTGGCGGTATAAGTCATACAGGTGAGTACGGGTCATTTGGTTCCTTTACTTAACCTTAACTTGGTAAATTAGGTTGGATATATATAAGTGGCTTACCATGAGTTGTAACCCAGGGAATGAATCGTACATAGGACTCGTATAGTAGATAGTGTTCAAACCTCCTGGGATTTTATTCGGTTAGAGGTACAGTTTCTATATACTGGTCGTACACTTGGATACGACTTAGGTTTGGGTGTGTCTTACCTTGGACAGTGTTGGGTCCAAGAGGGAAATCCTAAGGTATGAGAACTGGGTACCACTCATATAGAATGGGTACTACTCGTAAGGGCCAGACGTACCCTATGACGAAAATTAAATACAATTTAAGTGAGGGCAAGCTGGATATTTTCCTACTTATCCTAATAAGGCCCCACAACTTATATTGCACTTGCGAGGTTATTTTCCCTACTATTTTATTCTTAAGCACTTAAAACACTCTTAAATCATGTCTATAGTTCTTGGGCAAAGAAAGCTAGGGTTTCATCTTAAGAAGCAAATTGGGACTTGTTTTGGTGATTTCTCTCCATTATCATCTTATTTTAAGTCATATTCTTTTCCCTCATTATTAGTTCTAACTAAAGGCATGGTATTATACAATGTTTTCATGGTTTGATTATTGCATGGTTTTGGGTTTTCAAATATGGTTTGGGGGTTTTGGTTATAAATACTTGGTTATGGTTTTCCTATGCTTTAATTTTGCTTTAATGGTGGTTTAGGATAATTGGATAGCAGGGAATGGTTATTGGAAATGGATTTTAGTTTTGGAAATACAATGCCCTTAATGTTTTTGATAAAATACCTATAATAATGCTTTTATTATAATATTGGGTTTTCAATAGAAATTATGTATGGTTTAAACTGGTAATGGAACCTTAAATAATATGAATGGTTTAAATAGTTTTGGAAAGGTTTGGTTTAATAAACATACTTGTGGGGTACAAGGGTATCCCCCAAGTTATTATAGTAATGAATACTTGTGGGGTGCATAGGAATCCCCCAAGTTAATTGGATAACATGGTCTATGGGTACATAGGAATCCCTTGACCACTAAATGGTTTGGCTAAGGATAATACTTACAAGTTATAGTCGGTATGACGATACCACTACTAATAGACTTGGTTAATAATAATGGAATAATGGTTTGGTTGGAAAATGATTTTAATTGGGAAATAATGGCGGGGTGTGAAAGCTAACCATGAAGGTGGGAGTCCAATGGATGAACACCAAAAAAATTATGTTTTCCGACATGATGGGTAGGTCATGGAGACCATATATGATACTTATAAGGTACACAGAAATTCTCTAAGTACACTATATATATGTATGATGGAGAGTGAAGGGTAAATGGGAATACCCGGCTCTTATGGTATCTCCAGTTCATGTGTCTACATACATCGGGCCCGTTCAGGGGGTTATACTGGACCCATATAGCCCATTGGTGGTTTTAGGATGGTTAAGCTTCACATACCCAGGTTAAAGGTTTTAAATACATACTAAACCCAATTCTCTTTCCTGGCATGGTGTTATATATATAGATATATATATGTATGGTTTGTGTGCACATGGATGGTTTTACTAGGATTTATTAAATGGCACTATTTTATCCTTATCCTGAGTTCATGCTAGCGTTCACCCGCTAACCCATCTTCGGGCAGTTATATCCCCATGTATAGTAGGAATCGTTTATTTCACTCCTCCTGCTTAGCATTTGGACATTCAGAGGTCAGCTTTGGATTGAAATGGTGATCTTCTATCTTTTTGGAAGGATCCATTTCATGGATGTTATTTCATACTTTGATTTATTTATGAATATTGGCTTTGGCTTTGGTTGGGGGCATATCCCAATTAGAATTTTGTATTCTTTGGTTAGAGGCCTTTATGGAACTACTATAGGTTGGCATGGGCAAGATCGGTATTGGTGTCAGCCTTAGGATTGGTATTGGTATTGGGGCTGACACCGGTTGATGGGATTGTTGGTTATTCCATCTTTTTTTATTTTGGGAATATATATAATTATTATAAAACTCACATAATTATGGTTAGGATAACGGTTTGGTTTGGTTATGGCTATCGATTGGTTTAGGGACGGTTAGACTCATTTAGGTTGGTCGCGATTATAGACCTATCCCAAAGTCTGGGTTTAGATAGTTATATGTTTGAAATTTAGCTGACTCAAGAGATGCGTAGGCTAGTTGGGTTGGGTAATGGGGGCAGTCCCTGGTCCTGGTTGGACTTGTGATGTCTATTACGACAAGGCCATAGCTTGGGTTGTGTCAGGAGGTAATCAAAATGATTTGCCTCACTCTTAGAATACACAAAAATATCATCAATGAAGATAATGACAAACAAGTCCAGGAACTGATGAAAAACCCAATTCATAAAATCTATAAATGTCACCGGGGAATTTGTCAAACTAAAGGACATCACTAAGAACTTACAATGACCATACCGAGTTTGGAAAATAGTCTTAGGGACATCCGCCTCACTAATATTCAACTGATGGTACCCAGATCAAATATCAATCTTAGAAAAGTATTTAACAACTCGAAGATGATCAAAAAGATTATCACTCCTTGAAAGAGGATACTTATTCTTCACAGTCACCCTATTTAGTTGGCGGTAATCTATAGACATCCAAAGAGAACCATCCTTATTATGCATGAAGAAAACTAGAAAACCCCACAGAGACTCAATAAGAAGGATAAAACCCTTATTCAGAAGATCTTTCAACTGCTCTTTGAGTTGCTTCAACTCAGCTAAAGCCATTCTATAAGGAGGGATAGAAATAAGACAAGTGTGGTGCACTAAAAACCCATAAAAGAGACTCTACTTGATATGGATTTGTCAACACGTGACACCAAACCTAGGCTCTGATACCATCTTCATCATAACCCAAACCAAGTCCTGGCCATGATGAGCATCTCAAGTCCCAAATAGATCGGAGACCACCCACTGCACCTAACAAAGTAAACATAATATCCCCAATATTGAATGAATTCCAAACATATAACGGGAAGGCATAAGAAGAAACCTACATACATAAACCTATTGATGGATGACTCAGCTGTGAAGAAATCGGTGGGTATTTTGTGTGGCATAAAACTAAGGGTAGCATCATTTATTTTCCCCATTGATTTTATGGTTGTTGATTGTGAGGTGGATTTTCAAACCCCCATTATAGTGGGTAGACCTTTCATATCCACTGGTAGGGTGTTGATTGATATGGACTTAGGGGATATCACCTTCAAATAGAATGATAAACAAGTAGTTTTTGTTATGTATATGATAGTGCAGCATCCTAATGATATGTGAGTGGTGTCTGTGATAAACACTATTGATGAGAATGTTATTGTAGATATTAATGTGCTAGATATACCAGGTATTAAGGAGAAAATAGAGGTGACGACCACTTGGCTAGTGATTATTGAGAGTAAGGTGGCGATATTATGTGAGCAGATCTATCCATGGTCCAAAATACACTAGAGATGGATGAGGCTAGACTATAGTATGTGCATTGGGCTATAATGTTAGAGCTTCAAGATGAGTTGCCCTCATGAATAGATACTTTTGAGGGTCGAGTATCAGCTCGGTTTAGCAGGATTTAGATGTCAGATTTAGGAGACATTAGGAAAGATCCTACTTAGAGCAGAGGTATGAGAGCCATATAATATCTATCTCACTAGTTGTATCCCTAGTTGTTCAGCCACCATCTCCACATGATCTCAGATAATTAGATTTATTCATAAAGGATAATATGGTGGTCCCCATAGTTGGGACCAAGAGAGGCCGATAGTGGTACCTGCAGAATCCAAACATGTCATATAACCAAACCCTAAAAAGGGCCACCCATGATTCAATAGAGACTATATTTGTTGATAGGTAGAGGCATATTGAACTAGTGACAAGTGCATCTTCTCATAGTGCAGCGCAACCACTATGGCCTCCACCAATGAATATACCTCCATTTGGGGAAGATCATAAAGACCTCTCCTGGTTAGTCTTACCTAGATTGTACGATAGTCAATTAGGAAGAGATCATAGGTCATTTTTTATTTTAGTCAACTTTTAGCCTACATGACCTTCGATTTGTGAATTATATCCCTTGATATCGATTTTGATCCTGATTACCTACTTTTCTTGTTACATCTTTCATGTTCCTATTTGTGTTACAATTAACCTATTTTGGCTTTGGTCCTCCTTGGATATTATGTACCTCAACTCAGGCAGATCGCCTAAGTTGAGGGTGGTTATCATAGAGGTATGTAATGTATAGTGGGTATGAAGAAGGGTAAAATAAGAGAAAAAGTTAGTAGGGTTGGGTGTTGTAGCAAAATAAAAAAAGAAAAATTGTGAAAAAGTGAAAAACAAAGAATAAAAGACCACACCTAACTTGAATGTGCAATAAAGAATAAAAAGAGGAGAAATAAGGGTGGAATAAAATGGAAATTGGCTAATAAGTGAGACCCAAGGTTAATGTAGTGCCAAGGAGGCTTAATCACTTGATATGTCCATATGTACCATACCATCCCCCAAGCCTACATTACAAGCTGAGAAAAGTCCTATAGTGATCCAAACTTGACTATCTGGAAACCAAGGTAAAGAAAATATAAGCAAACCTATGGTAATTGATGCACATTGATTAGAACTTCTCTTCTGAATGTGAGTGTCTCTTGACTATCCCTACATTGTCTTGCATTATTTCATATGAGTGAATGGGGCATATTTGTTGTGAGGGCACATGATTTATAATGCTAATTGTCCATGTGTTTGGGTAGTGTAACTTGTACATATGCATAGTTTTTTGTTGCTAATGTAGTGCCATACCTCGATCCCATTTTATCATATTTATATACAGTTGATTTTGAAAAGTTATATAGGAGTGGGTGTTGTGATTTGAGCTAAAAAGTGTTGATTGACTTTCTTGAATAGCTAAGATTCTCCAAATTAAGCTTCATATTTTGTTGTGCTTTGTTTTTTTGTGTTGAGTTTCCTAAGGCCATGCAAATATTCTAAGTTGAGGGTGTTTATGTTCTATAGAAAAATATCACTTTCAACACTTAAAACAAGGAAAATATGCAAGTTTCTGAGGTTGTTTTGTTAGATATGATGCGTTTTGGGTATATTTTGTAGGAAACTAGATTTTGGATGCTAAGATCATGTAAAAGATGAAAAATAGGAGTTTTGGCTACTTATTAGATCAATCTAGGTATTCATGACACTCTCCAGATGTTTTTGACCAAAGCATGCTATGAAAGTTGAAGATTTTAAGCTTATTTACAAGTATTGGATAACCCGGCACTTACCTATGTCTACATGTGGACCACATGTAGCACATGTGGACCATATGTAGCACATGTGTTCTATATAAGACTAAGAAAAATACCAAAAGTGAATATCCCAAGAGTAAAAGTGCTAAAAATAACTTTTGGCACTTACCTATGTCAACATGTGCACCAAATGTAGCATATATGGACCACATGTAGGTAAGGTAAGTGCCAGGAGTCCAAAATCCCGAGAGCAGAAGCTGCAGGAAATTTTTCCTGTGCATGTAGGTGTCTACATGTACCTAGCTTTAGTCCACATTTGGCACATGCACCCAAGGCCAGGCCGTATGTGGACACCACATGTGGACACCGACCCTCTTTTTTCCTTTTTCATTCGCGCTTTGATTTTAGGGTTTCCTCATGTACTATAAGTACTACTTAAGAGTTTTTATTAGAAAAAACGCACTCTTTGTACTTATAAACATATTTAGATTCCGAGATTTGTTTTTGGTCTTGGAATTCTCTTGTATTGATTTTGGTTGATTAATTTTGTTACGGTCATGGGTTTTTACTTGTGATTATTATGATTTCATATTATGCTTTCAATCATAAATGTTTTTGATTACTTGACAAGCATGAGCGGGTAAAAACTCTTAGCTAGGATTGTGGAAACCCTAGTTGATAAACGAAGTAGGGGAAGTGATATTGTTGTTAAAAAACAATACCCATGCATGAATTGTATTATCTTCACTTTAGTAGTTATCTTAGTGGTTACAAACATTATAATCCCACCTAGATTATTTCTACTTACTCCAAAAGAGGAGTAGTGACTAGTAAAAGATGACAATAGTAATTTGATGGTTAACAGTCGATCCACACTACAAGAAATTATCTAATTAGTATGGATAGCTTTCATCTAATAACTAGAGACTTAAAAGGTAATAGTTAAGTGGGATCAAGATAAGGGTTAGTAAGGTAACATCTAGAGAATCAAATCTGTCAGCTCATCTAAAAGACTGTTGATTGTACATCACTCATCAAATTCGGTATGCAAGGTATTAGGTTGGTTCAATGAAGCATGATAAGCCTACGGAGTTGAGAAACCAGGGGAACATAATCCTAGGGTTCACTTATGAATAATTATAAATAAATTTTATATTCACCACTTGTTTGATATTGCTACTCAACCCCCCCCCCCCCATTTACTTTTCCAGTTCTTCCCATTGATTACAACAGCTGAGAGTCATGATTTCACACATTCCCTTGGGATTCAAACCCAACCTTTATTTGTTTACTATAGTTGATAGTAATTGCATAACCTTTGGAGTGAAGATGTAGCTTGGACATTATCAAATTTTAGCACCATTGCTAGGGAATACAGTGTTGATTTGAGAATTGAAGTTGTTGCAGTTTTTGGGTTTTTTTTTCTTTTGTTCTTATTTGGGTATATGATGGTGTATTCCTCACACACAAATTAGATGAAACCCCTTGCTCTAGCGAATCCAAATCTAGAAAGGATCCTACAAACACCTAGTAGGATAATGAAATCGAAAAGACATGATATTCATAAAGGGGTTCATGATGATATGCCTCCCCCTCTGCTTGAAGGTGTTCAGGAAATTGTTGACCAGCTGATGGGGGTGTTGTTTGCACAAACTACTAATTAGAAGAGGGAAGAGAATGCTCAGCAGATAGCTCAGAAGGAAGAGATAGTTGTGCAGATGCAGGAAATAGACCATCGAGGAGCACTTGGTGGAAATCAGAACAGAGCTAGAGGTGGTCGTGCTCAAGTTATCCTAGTATACTAATATTTGCATCCATATAAGAATGATAAAGAGGATATGGGGTGTGTTGGAATAATAGAGACTGGAGCTATTATTACTCTTGTCTTTACCCCTGATGTCAAGCTTAATATCTTTAGTGCTATGATCCAGACCTTATACTTGAAGTGTGTGTTTATGGGGTTGCCTCCAGATGATGCAAACATACATCTGCCAAGCTTACTAGGATCTGAACTTTGTATACCATTCCTGGGGTGAATCAAGAGGTGCTTACACTGAGGTTGTTTCCTTTCTCGCTTACTGGAGAATCATCTTTATGGATTGGAGAACTTCCAAAAGGATCTATCACTACTTGGAATGAGTTGCATAGAATATTATTGAATAGGTTCTTTCCTATATCTAGGATGTTGCAGCTTAAGGATGAGATTTATAATTTCAAGTAGCTGCAGTCTGAGTCTATGTATGAGTCTTGGTTCAGGTTTAAGAAGAAGTTGAGTATGGTGTCCAACCATCGGATTTCAGGGATGAATTTATTGGAGTAATTCTATTGAGCCCTGACCATCAATTCTAGAGTTATGGTAGATACTATCTCTGGAGAAGACTTTATGAGATTACACTGGGAGGTAGCTTCAATCATTCTAGATTAGATCTCTTTCACTAATCAAGAGTAGCAAACTCCGGAGGTAGAGAGGGGTTTTGCCACTTATGCCATTGGAGTTGCTGGTAACCAGAGAGTATTTGATGATTCTATAGCATAAGAGATTATGATATTAAGGACTATCATGAGTTGTTGGCAAAGTAGTTCACGATCGTTAATTCAGAGAAATTTTAAGCAGTAGGAGAATAGGGTACAATTTATGAATCTTATGAGTCTAAATTAGAAGAGGAGACTAGGTATATGGATCATCAGTTAGCGGGTTTTTGAGTCCATAGGAAAGGCAAACAAGGTCAGAACTATGATAATGAGAAATATAAAGACCATAGTAAGGACCTAGATTGTGACTGGAGATGGACAGATAATTATAAGGGAAAGGAAGATGGTACATTTTGCCTGACAGACAAAATACATAATCATGAAAGGAGGAAATATTGACCAAACTGGTGAAGGGGAAAGAAAGTCAGGAAGCTAACTATAAGGAGATCAAGGTTGTTATTTTAGGTTTGATCCAAAAGGTTGAGTCTCACTTAATGGATATCAAGCAATTAGAGCATCAGTTTGAGCAGATGTCTTCCACTTTACATCAAAGGCAGTCGGGTACCCTCCCAAGTAACGTGATGCAGAATCCTTTAAACACCAGTCATTGTGTATCTATCACTGCTAATTATGGCGCCACTATTGATGATCCTTCTGTACGTACGACTGAGGAGTTGAAGATTGATATCACTGAGAGCGATGAGACACTTGAGGTAGGGTCTGAGGTTGATATATGGTGATGATGATTTTGAGTATGATAGTGGTGAGGATTGGTTCTTTAAGCCCAATGATTATGTACATCATTATAGTGAGATCCCTTCCTTACCACTAGTATAAAAGAATGTGGACCTTGGATCAGTGATCATTCCGTGTTCTATTGGGCCATTAAATGTTAAATAGGATTTATGTGACTTGGGATCAGGAGTAAATATGATGCCTCTAGTTTTGTACAAGTTGTTGAGGATGGGGTAACTTAAACCTACATCTATAAAGCTATTGATGGTTGATTCATCTGTGAAGAAATCGGTGGGTATTTTGTGTGACATAGAAGTAAGGGTGGCATCCTTTATGTTACCCATTAATTTCATAGTTCTTGATTGTAAGATAGATTTTCAAGCCCCCATTATATTAGGTAGGCCCTTCCTATCCACTGGTAGGATGTTGGTTGATATGGACTTAGAGGAGATCACCTTCAAACTAAATAATAAGAAAATAGTTTTTGATGTATGTATGATAGTGCAATAGACTGATGATATGTAAGAGGTATCTGTGATAAACCTACTAATGAGAATATTGTTGCAGAGATTAGTATGCCAAATATACCAGGTATTGAGGAAAGAATAAAGGTGATGGACACTTAGCTACCGATTATTGAGACTAATATGGCGACATTATATGAGTAGATCTATCCATGGGTCCAGACTGCACTAGAGACGGTTGAGGCTAGACTGCAGTTTGGGCATTGAGTTGTGATATCAAATCTATGAGCTAAGTTGCACTTACGAATGAATACTTTTGATTGTTGAGTATCAGCCCGGTTAAGTAGGATTGGGATGTCAGACCTAGGATATATTAGGAAGGAGGCGAGCCTACTTAGAGTAGAAGTACGCTCTCTTACTGAGAGCCATATGTCAGTCATCCCTCTAGTTATATCCCAGTTATTCAGCCATCATCTTTGTGTGGTCCCAGAAACTTTGATTTATTCACAGAGGATAATATAGAAGTCCCCATTATTGGGACCAAGGGAGATCGAGAGGGGTACCTGCAGAATCCAGACATACCATATGAGCAAGTCCTAAAAAGGGTCACCCATGATTCAACAGAGAATGCATTTGTTGATCGGCATAGGCAAGCCGAGCTAGAGGTGGGTCCATCTTCTCATAGTGCACTACCACCACCATGTCCTCGACCAGTGGATATACCCTCATATAGGAAAGATCATGACACAGACGCATAGTTCATCCCAGGTATGTCCTCATTCCCTTTGTTTTATATTATTTTAATGTATTAGGGACAGTGCACAATTTTTAGTTGGGGTTGGGGTATACCATAGCCCCTGTGGGTTTTTGTTGTCGTGTTTTTTTCCTGTCAATTCTGTTATGATTGTAGAACTGGCATATCTAGATTAAAATTTGTATCACATTGTGTTGTGTTTTTGTGCAATTAGGAGATTTTTAAGTATTTAGGGCAGTTGTCATGTTTTTTATTTGACTTTTGAGAAAAATGATACCGCTCTAAATTTTTTGTGTTAGAACTGTATGAAGTCATATATGTGTGACTTTGTGGATCTTGTTATGGCATTAGTTTTAGGGACATGCTAATCACTTGCAAATAGTTGCACTAACTGGATAGGTAGTAGCTTGCAATATTGACTTTGTGCCATGTGTGTGTGAGATTTTACTTAGTACCCTTTGTGTGTTAAATTCAGAACTTGCCTAGTTAGTTTTGCCGAGGTTGTAGGATAGTCATTTAGGAAAGGATCTTAGGCCATTTTTTATTTTAGTCTACTTTTAGTCTATATGACCATCCATCTGTGAATTATATCCCTTGATCTCGATTTAGAGCATGAATGCCTATTTTTTTTGTTACATCTTTCACCTTCTTATTTATGTTACAATGAAATTGTTTTGGCCTTTGTCCTCCTTGAATATTTTGCACCTCAACTTAGGAAAATTGCCTAAGTTGAGGGTGAATATGATAGGGATGCATAATGTATAGTGGATATGAAGAAGGGTAAAATAATAGAAAAGTAAGTAGGGCTTGTGTGGTTGAAAAAGAAAATAAAAATAAAAAGAAAAATTGTGAAAAAGTGAAAAAAGAAAGAATAAGATGCCACAACCAACCTGAATGTTCAATTAAGAATAAAAAGGGAGAAAAAGGGTGGAAGTCATTTCATACCCCTAAACCGTCCCTAATCACTCCAAATCATTTATAAGGGATTTTCAAACACATAATTACAATCCCTAAGCCCTAAATCAGTCAAGTTACGATCCAAAACCCTTCCTCTCTTCCCAAGAACAAAATCTAAGTTTACCTCTCAAGAATCAAGAAGTTAAGCTCCGAATTCAAAGTTCTCTAAAAGGATTCTTTCAATCAAGCTTGAAGGTTCAATCTTTCAACGAATCAGTTACCATAAAGGTATGTGGGGTTTTTCAACAAGAACACCCTTTTGTTCTTGTGTTCAAATTGATTTTTCTTTTATGAATATACATGATTTTACATGTTTTGATATGAATTTGAAGCATGAATTTATACCCTATATGGTTTTACATGAAATTATGATACTCTCTATGTTTTGGAAGTTGAATTGAATGAGAATGATGACATTTTTGTACATAAAGCTGAATTTTCCAGATTTTAAAGTAAGTTATATATATTTATGATGAAAAGCATGAATCTTGAGAAAATTTAATATGATTTTGATGTATGAGACCTTGAGTCCTAATTGGGATTGTACTTTGAGAAATTATGTGCTATAAGCACAATGAGATTTGAATCCCAAAGCTAATTTTCTTTACCAAGATATATGATTATAAAGCTGAAATTTTAAGTTTTAAGTGATTATTTTTGTACTTATGTCATAAAGTATGAAACTTTGGAAGGTTTTATGGTGATATTGGTGTATGGGTTCTTGGAACCCTATTTGAGATTATTATTTTGAGAAAATCATGTGTTATAAACACCTTGAGTTTAAATAATTTGAGATGATAAAGAAGCTTTGACCTTTTGGTTATAAAAAGGGTTGTTTTTGAAATCGAGATGAGAAAAAAAATCGACTTTTATTGATTTATTATGAAAGGGGTAGCATGATGGCTCCCGTTGTGAATTGTTGAAATATTTATTAGTAGATTTTCTTTTGAAAAGATCTGAGCTAAGTCCGGGAGTAGTCTTTAGCACCGAGCGGGAGGTATAGCAGGATTGGTACTTTCCTAGAACTACGTGCCCTCGTAGGTTGTGAGTCTGAGGTTGATTTATATAGTGATCACTAGTGTTTAGATTGATGATTTAAGGTCCTACTCCGATGGAAAGGATAGGACAGCTCTCCCCAACGTGGGTTAGACGTTGGGCTCCATGTAGCTCACATGGTTTATGTCGGTTGTAAGAGACTCCCAATGTGTGTGTGTGTATTCTCCTATCTAATAAGAAAAGTCTTATTCTTCTATCTGAGATGAAAACATATTTGTTTGAAACACAGAGTTTGAGAAAGTATTATTTTCGAAAGATTTAATGAACATATATTCTAAAGAGAATTGTTATGAGATTTGATTTCTTTGATGATTTGGAATCGAGATGGAAGTGAATTGAGATTTATTATGATGACTCACATGTTTCACCTGATATATTTTACTCTCTTATGATTATGATGATTTTAATTCGAGCTAAGTGAGTCATTTATATCAGCATGCATAATTTTATAAACTATGATGATATTAAGATATTATGTTATATATGCATTGCACCCCCATATGCTCGGTACGTTTCCATGGTATTGACCCACATATTCGTATGGGCTATATTTTCTCGAAATTTAGGTACAAGGTATAGTGTACATCTTCAAATCCAGTCAGTTCGCGGCATCCAGTCAGCAGGTGATGAGTCCTTTTACATCAAGGACTTGAGTTAGTTATACAGTTCAAAAAGTGTTGTATTTTCTTTATTCAACTGTATTGAGTTGGAATAGTCGGGAGTCATGACCCAGCTATCTATAGTCATTACTAGTAGAGGCTTCATAGACAGTCAGTAGAAGTTGATGTATTCCGTTTCAGTTTTAGTTGTAAAAGTAGAGTTGTAATTTTGTAAATTTAGTTTTGTATCTATCATATTCAGAAAAGAGTTATTTTCCATAGATTTGTATAGATTTATACTTTTTGTTTAGTTGCTTATGAGTTATGCTAGTAGAAGGGTTAGCTTGGGATCACATGTGATCCTAAGCACCGTGTGACGTCTCGGGACCCAATTTTGGGGCGTTACAGACCCCAAGGTTAGCGAGTGCCAAGGAGGATTAGTCACTTAAACGTCCATATGTACCCTAGAAAATTCCTATAGTGATCCTAACTTGACTATCTGAAAACCAAGGTAAAGAAAATAAGGGCAAGCCTATGGTGTTTGATACACATTGATTGGAACTTCTCTTCTATGTGTAAGTGTCTCTTAACTATCCCTGCATTGTATTGCATTATTTCATATGAGTGATTGGTACATCTTTGTTGTGAGGGCACATGATTCATATTTCTAGATGTTGATATTGGGTGTATTTATGCATTTCAGTGTTACTATTCTAGCTTATTTAGCCTTATTTTGAGGATGATTCATGTTCTATATGAGTGATAATGATATAAATAATCATCAAAGTGTCCAACTATGCTTTTACAATGTTTAATGGAGTTTTGAAACAAGTTTGGGTTTAAATGGATCATTTAGAGTTCAATCGAGGAAACTAGAGTTACTAGCTTGAGCTAGGTGCTTGTCTAGTCTATATCAATGTATGCTAATGTGTTAAATGAGTTAAAAAAATTTTAATAGTGTATTTATATGTGTAACAACTTGTTTATAATGTGTAAGGGTCAATTGTATCAAGAGTCAAAATAATAAACTTAAGATCAATGTGAATTAGCCAATGCTTAGCTCGTGTTTCTAATTCACCGCCTTGAATTTTGTGTTTTTTTGAGTTCAAAATTGTTGTATTTTGTGTGATAGGATGCTTGTTTTATGGATTACGATGATATATGAAGGATATAAAAGCTTCAAATCAAGTGGACACAACTCAAGAAGGTTTGTAATGGATCAATAGAAGCACAATACACAACTTGGACTCAATTTCGACACCTGAAATGTCCAGCGCGAGTGAGGGCATTTGAAGAGGCCTCTTGGTGCGTTCTATACTCCAAAAGATTCAAAAAGAACCCTAAACAGTGTGTCCCCTTGATTTTCCCATGACACGGGCTCCATTCTGGTGCAATGAAGCCCACGACGCGCCTCTATTTTAGTGTTCTCGTGCCTTAGAAAATATTTTGAGATCAACTTCCAGTGGGAGCCCGCGATTATCCCCCAATGCGGGATCTATTCCAGGCCATACATGCATGTTGAATCCTTGTCCAACATGGTTTTGGCTTATCCTTTTGTTATAAATACATCCTTAGACACGTTTTTAATCATTCTTGGGCATTTTGGAGAATTGAGGGGCTGCTATAACTTCATCTTTTTGGTTTTACATTATTTCTTTAGTTTTATTTTAGATTATATCATGAATTCAACCTTTTGGGTCATGATTATGACTATGAGTGTCTAAGAACTCTCTTTCCAGGGTTAAAGCCAAGAACATGACTACTATTGTTATGGATTAAATTCGTTTGATTTGCTTATCTTTATTGGTTATTTGTTTATTCTTGTTTTAATTATTTTAAGGATTAGATACCCTTAGAATACATTAATTGTCAACCTTGTGAACTCGGGAGAGGGAATAGGGTGATAGAACATGGGACTAAACAAAGTATGGTTTGTATTCTTTTATGAAATAAGGAATTCAAATTAGTATCTAGGGCAGGGATGTACGTAGATGCCTTACTTGATTAATATGTAGGATGATAGCTTTAATAACTTAATTGGACTATTATATCCCCGCTCAAAGATATAGTTGTAAGGTTTAACTTAGGTGAAGGATTAGAGGTTAAAAAATCATGATCATGCAGTTAACCCTACAAATCAACAACTAAGATAAGCCAGTTAACGAATGAAGTTCAGTGACATAGTATGATTTTTCATAGTTCTTTAACCCTGGGTTTTACTTCATTGATTGTTCCAAGACTTTTATTTATGCATTGTTTACTTTTCCTTATTTACAATATTCAAAACTCTTTTTGGTTACCTTGCATCGAATTAATCTAAACTGTGAACTAGAATAGAATTGTTGTTGAATTAAGTCTCGGTGGGATTGATACTTGGATTTCATTAGAACAGTTCCGGAAGTGGCAATCCCACTCCTGACAAATATGACTTTACCTTTTCAGAAACCAGCAGCTTAAAAGAGGTTCGAGCTCAAGAATAATATGGTATAGTTGTTGATAAGCAGTGGACAGTTCACTGGGCTGGCATATGAAGATCCACAGGTTCACTTGTAGAATTTCATTGAGCTCACTGACACATTATTCTGGTAGATGTGAATGTTGATTATGTGAGGATGACACTCTTCCTTTATTCACTTATTGGGGAAGCTAAAAAGTGGTTGAATTCCGAACCAGCAAATTCAATAACATCATGAGATGGCCTGGCTTAAAAGTTCCTCATCAGATTTTTCCTGTTTGGCAAGACTGCGAAACTTCACAGTGAGATAGTAATCTTTAAACAAAGGCCAGATAAGAACCTTTATCATTCTTGGGAATTCATTAAGGCTCTTCTTCAGGACTGTCCACATCACCAATAGTCCAATGAGGTACTTGCTCATACTTTTGTAGAAGCTCTTGATCACAATATGAAGATTTTTCTAGATTCAGCCGTAGGTGGTCAGGCACTAGAATTAACTTATGATGAGTTGTACACATTGTTAAACCACATAGCCACATGCCCAAACTAATCAGTCAACTAACAAAATGGAGGAGATGATAAAATAACTCTTAGATAGTCAGAAATAATTGGTTGCAGACATGAAAAATTTGCAAGCTGCTCAGAGAAGTTTAGAGTTGCAGATTAGGCAGTTACAACAAGCATTAAATACTAGCCACAAGGTGGTTTACCAACAGACACAAAATATCCAAAATAGGTTATGTCAATCATCTTGAGAAGTGATAAAGAGCATCAAGAAGAACCTCCAAAAGCAACTAAGGAGGTAGCTGCAGACTTGACTCCCTAATAGGTAAACAAAAAAATGGCTGAAATCAAGGAAGTCTGAGTACTTGAAAGAGAAAGTTGTTGTTGAACCAGAAAAGAAGAAAGTACCTCCACTACCCTTCCCTCAGAGACAAATAAAAGTGGAGGAGGATGTTATATTCAAAAAGTTCTTTGATATATTCAGATAACTTCATATTAACTTACCTTTGTTAGATGTTTTGCAGAGTATGCCTAAGTATGCAAAGTTATTGAGGGATGTGGTTTCTAATAAGGTGAAATTGAAAGATGTGGGAGCGACAAAACTCACTGAAGAGTGTAGCACTGTAATGACATAGAAAATCCCTAAGAAAATAAGAGATCTGGGAAAGTTTATTCTCCCTATCTAAATTAGAAGTGAAGTGTTCCATACACTAAGTGACTTAGGGGCGAGCATAAATTTGATGCCCCTATCTCTGTTTGAAACATTGGGCTTGGGAAATCCTAGATTAACTACAGTGGTTTTGCAGTTAGCAGACGGGTCCATGACATATCTGGAAGGAGTAATAGAGGATGTCCTCATAAAGGTTGGTAAATTCATTATACCTGCTAACTTTATTGTTCTTGATTCTGATGCAGAAAAATAAGTACCAATCATTTTAGGGCATCCATTCTTATCAACTAAGGGGCTTTGATTGATGTTAGAGAAGGCACACTCAAAATGAGGGTAGAGAATGAAGAGGTGGTATTTGGTGTTTACAAAAGACCTAATGTAACTTCCCACTATAAAGATTTATGTATGATCAATGTTATTGAAAGGGACAAGTGTGGGGTGTTTATTCCACCAAAGACCTCTTCAGACTACCCGATTGAGCAGCCTAAGCTTCTACCGCCTAAACCTGACAAGATGAACGTTGATGAGCCTGAAAAAGCTAAATATGAAAAGCCAGTTGCTCTTGAAAATTTGAACCCAAGAGGGGTTAAGAGAACAAGAAGATGGATACCAAGTGTGAGAAAGAGAAGGAAAGATATGGTTAAGTTGAGTTGAGCCATGTCGCGATACTAAATCAGGCACTTCTTGGGAGGCAACCCAAGTTAAGTAGGTATGTTTTATTTTTCAGATTTTAGTTATTTTACATTGCATAGTTTTTGTATTTGGTTGAGCCACACGTTAATAAGAAGTCTGAGTACCATAAACATGAGCTAAAGAGCATGGCAAAGATTGAGTGTGGGGTTCCACAGACCTCCTTTATGTGTAAAGATGTGCCTAGCTGGGGAAATTCCCAAATTATTGCTCAATTTTAAAAAAAATTGTGTAAGATATTTGAGTTGGTTCTATTTTTTATTACATGGTGCAAGTGTTTTGTTTGTAAAAGCATGTTGAATTGAATGAATAAATATTTTTGAGACTCTTAGGCGCATGTTTGTACTTTTGTACTGGTTGGCTTAAATTTTTATTCATGTTATTGTTGGTTAAGAGTCTATGATGATCCTTTATGAGTTGAGCATGTGTCATATGCATGTCAGATTTTTGTATATTCCTTGTTGCATGTGATGTCTAGAACTTTCCCAGTGTGTGTATAAAGAGAAATAAAGAATGTAGGTTTAGGAGATGATTTAGGCATTTCTTTGATAGCCTTGTCTTATACCTTTTATTTGACCTACCCCTTGTGCATTATCCTAGTTAACCCCCATTGAGAATTTAGCTTTTTCTTTGGAAACCTCATAAGTAGCCTAATCCCTTCTTTGATAGAACATAATTTGATCCAAAAAGTTCCTAGGCACTTTAATAAAAAATTAATGAAGTAAGGAGTTTGAGAAATAAGAGGAAAAAGGTGAATTTGATGCCCAAGGTAATAGTTATTGGTGTTGATAATAGATGTGTGGTGGGTGGGTGTGATATAATTTATGCTAGAAATATTGCCATGGTCGTGAAAAAAGAGAAAAATTAATTCATATGGTAATAAACTATATGTCCACCAAGTGTTTATGAAAATGCTTAAATGAGATGGGGAAAAAACAAAAGATATGGATGGATGAAAAAGTATAAATTGGTTGTTGGAGGTTGGTTTTAAATGTATAATGTAGTGTATTAAAGCGCCTAGAGAGGTTAGTCACTATTCCCAAATAGTTCCTACCCATCCCTTAGCCTACATTACAACCCAAAAAAGACCTAATTGATCCTATACTTGACATTCTGGTATTAGTAGAGCACTACTCTAAGGTCAAGCTTATGGTTAATTGTGTGTAACTTATGAATTCTTTATGAGAGTGAGAGTAATTTGATTCTTGTACCCATCATGTTACAAAACGCTTTTATGTGAGGACTATGGGTAACTCTCCTATTGCGAGGGTCACGTGTTTGATGTATGTGGGTGATTTGTGATGTCCTTGATTGAATGATAAGCATGAGTTTCCAACTAGGTGAGTCAATTCTTAAGGCTAAGATGTTTTAGAGTAGTATTCATGAGCTTTCAATTGTGTTGTAACTTTTATTTTGTGTTATCATTATAGTACTAGCTTGAGTGTCTTGCATTTAGTAGAAGTGTGGAGTCTCCTCAACTTATGATGCTTAGAGTTAAGAGTTATTTGAGGATGAACAAGGCTTCAAGTGTGGGATGGATTTTCTACGATTTGACGAATACGCGAGAGAAGGATTGTTTCTCTTCTTCATTGATGAGAAGAAGAATTTGAAAATTTTGTAAGCAACGGCTCCAAAACATGACAACGCCCAAGTACACACGTAAGTGTATGTGGTCTTATCAAGTAGTAAAGTGGACTTTAAGAAGCCAAGTATCGATCCCACAGGGACTTGATCTAACAGCAATTCTATTCTAGTTCACAATTTATATTTAATTGATGCAACGGTAACCAAAAAGAGTTGGAGATTTGTAAACTAAAACTAAAGTAGACAATGCAAAAATTAAAGTCTTGGAACAATTAGTAAAGTAAAGCCCAGGGTTAAAGCCAAGAACATGAGTACTATTGTTTTGGATTAAATTTGTTTGATTTGCTTATCATTATTGGTTGTTTGTTTATTCTTGTTTTAACTATTTTAAGGATTAGCTACCCTTAGAATACATCAATTGTCAACCTTGTGAACTTGGGAGAGGGAATAGGGTGATAGAACATGTGAATAAACAAAGTCTGGTTCTTGTTTCTTTATAAAATAAGAAATTTGAATTAGTATCTAGGACAGGGATGTACTTAGATGCCTTACTTGATTAAAACGTAGGATGATCGCTTTATAACACTTAATTGAACTATTACATCCCCGCTCAACAATGTAGTTGTAAGGTTCAAATTAGGTAAAGGATTAGAGGTTGGGAAACCATAATCATGAAATTAACACTACTAATCGACAACCAAGATAAGCAAGTCAACAAATAAAGTTCAATAACATTGTATGATTGTTCAACGTGATTTAACCCAAGGCCTTACTCTACTGATTATTCCATGACTTTAATTTTTGTATTGTTTACTTTAGTTTTAGTTTACAAATCTCCAACTCTTTTTGGTTACCGTTGCATCAGTTAAATCTAAATTGTAAACTAAAATAGAATCGTTGTTAGATCAAGTCCTTGTTGGATTGATACTTGGCTTCTTGAAGGCCACTTTACTACTTGATAAGACCACATACACTTGCGTGTGTTCTTGGGTGCTTTCAAGGTTTTGGCTCCATTTTCGAGACTTGAAATTTGGCAACTATTTATTTTAGTTTTATTTTTTGGATTTCTTTGGTGTATTTTACACTTTGTCTTGGTTTTGTTATTGCAGAAACAAGTTTTTTGGTTAATAAGCTGGCAAGGGATTGGGATTAGGTTCAACCCAGACCTAAACCTAAGCAACACTTTCATCAATGAAGGAGAGAAGCAATCCTTCTCCCCCGTATTCCTCGAATTGCAGAAGATTAAGAAAATCCTATTCTAATGGTTGAAGAACAAGCAACTCATAGGATAGTTGGGAAAATAGCAATCCTACTCCCGACAAATATGACATCACGTTTATAGAAACCAGCTGCTGGAAGTAGGTTCAGCTCAAGAATAATATGGTACAACTATTTATAAGCAGTGGACAGCTCACCATGCTGGCACATGAAGATCACAGGTTTACTTACAGAATTTCATTGAGCTCACTGACACATTCATTCTGGCAGATGTGAATGTTGATTATGTGAGGATAACACTCTTCCCTTATTCACTTATGGGGGAAGCTAAAAAGTGTTTAATTCTAAGCCAGTGAATTTAATCACATCATTGGATGGCCTATCTAAGAAGTTCTTCATCAGATTTTTCTCGTCTGGCAAAACTATGAAACTTCACAGTGAGATAGTAAGCTTTAAACAAAGGCTAGACAAAAACCTTTATCATGCTTAGGAATTTTTTAAGGCTCTTCCTCGAGACTGTCCACATCACCAACAATCCAATGAGGTACTTGCTCATACTTTTATAGAAGCTCTTGATCACAATACGAAGATTTTGTTACATTCAGCCACAGGTGATTAGGCACTGGAATTGATTTGTGATGAGTTGTACACATTGTTGAACTATATGGTACAAGAAAATCCTGAGTGGCATGGTGATTCTAGGAGTTCCACCAAGAAAGTTACGGGATTGTTAGAGGTGGACCAATACACTTCTTTATCAGCTCAGGTTGAGGCATTGCAAAATATTATAAACACTCAGTTCAGCAGCCTGAAATTAGGAGATCCACAGCCTACCACAACAGTTAATGCAGTTCAATAATTTAGTGGTTGGTGTGAGGTATGCAAAAATAGTGGCTATTCTACGGCCATGTATTCTTCAAATCCGGAATCAGTAATCTAGGTAGGTAATGTTCAAAGGCCAAATTATGGTAATGCCTGCAACATGAAGTGGAAGAGTCAGCCATAGAACGCTCTACATCTACAGACCCAAACAAATTAGTCAACTAGCAATGTGGAAGAGATGTTGAAACAGCTTCTAGCTAGTCAAATATTATTGGCAGCAAACATGAAAAATTTGCAAGCTACCCAGAGAAGCATAGAGTTATAGGTGGGATAGTTACAGTAAGAAAAATACTAAGCCATAAGGTGGTTTGCCAGCAGATACGTAGATGTAGACTTGACTTCCCAAAAGGTAAATAAAAAAGTGGATGAAAAATCTAAGAAGTTTGAATACTTGAAAGAGAAACTTGTTGAACCAGAAAAGAAGCAAGTGTCGCCACTACCCTTCCTTCAAAGGCAAATAAAAGCGAAAGAGGATGCTATGTTCAAGAAGTTCTTTGATACATTCAGAGAACTTCATATTAACTTACATTTGTTAGATGTTTTGCAGGGTATGCCCAAGTATTTAAAGTACTTGAGGGATGTGGTTGATAATAAGGTGAAATTGCAGGATGTAGGAGCGATAACACTCACTAAAGAGTGCAACGCAGTAATGACATAGAAAATCCCTAAGAAAATGAGAGATCTGGGGAAGTTTGCTCTCCCTATCCAAATGAATTCCATGCACTGAGTGACCTAGGGGAGAGCATAAATTTGATGCCCCTATTATTGTTTAAAACATTGGGCTTGGGAAAGCATAGATCGACCACCATGGTTTTGCAGCTCCCAAATAGGTCCATGACATATCTAAAAAGAGTAATAGAGGATGTCCTCATAAAGGTTGGTAAATTCATTATACCTACTGACTTTATTGTTATTGATTTGGATGTAGAAAAATAAGTACCAATCATTTCAGGACATCCATTCTTAGCAACTGAGGGGCTTTGATTGATGTTAGAGAAGGCACGCTCAAAATGAGGGTAAAGCATGAAGAGGTGGTATTTGATGTTTACAAAACACCCAATATAACATCCCAATATAAAGATTTATGTATGATCAATGTTATTGAAGGGGACAAGTGTGGGGTGTTTAGCCCACCAAAGACCTTTTTAGACTACCTAATTGTACAGCATAAGCTTCTACCACCTAAGCCTGACATGATAAATGTTGATGATCCTGAAAAGGATAAATTTGAAAAACCTTTTACTCCTAAAAATTCACACCCAAAAGGGGTAAAGATAAATAAGAAGATGGAGACCAAGTGTGAGAAAGAAAAGAAAAGAATTTGATTGAGTTGAGTTGGGTCATGCCTCTACACTAAATCAGGCGCTGCTTAGGAGGCAACCCAAGTTAAGTATGTGTGTTTTATTTTTCAATTTTTAGTTTTGTTTACTTCAAGTAGTTTTTATTTTGGTTGAGTCACAGGTTGATAGGAAATCTGAGTACCATAAACTTGAGCTAAAGAGCATGGAAAAGACTGAGTGTGGGGTTCCACAGACCTCCTTTATGTGTAAAGATGCTACTATCTTGGACTAAAGGCCTCAGGGAGTATTTTTATATCTTACCTTAAAATTTAATTTAGGGACAAATTAGATTTTTAAGCGTGGGGTGGAGAAATTCCCAAATTTTGGCTCACTTTAAAAAATTGTCTAAGATATTCTTATTGGTGCTACTTTTTATTGCATGGTGCAAGTGTTTTGTTTGTAAAAGCATATTGAATTGAGTCAGTTACTTCTTTTGAGATTCTTAGTGTTATGTTTGGACTCTTGTACTGGTTGGCTTAAATTTGAATTCATGTTATTGTTTGGTTAAGAGTCTATGATGATCCTTTTGATTCAAGCATGTGCCATGTGCATGTGAGATTTTTGTATATTCCTTGTTGCATTTGATGTCTAGAACCTTCTTGGTGAGTGTGCAAATCAAAAGAAAGAATGTGGATTTAGGAGATAATTTAGGCATTTCTTTGATAGCCTTGTTTTATAGCTTTTATATGACCTACCCCTTGTGTATTATCCAAGCTAAGCCCCGTTGAGTCTTTAGCTTTTTCTTTCACAACCTCAAAAATAGCCTAATCCCTTTTTTGGTAGATCATAATTTGATCCAAAAAGCTTCTAAGTGCTTTAGTAAAAAATTAATTGAGTAAGGAGTTTGAGAAAAAAGAAAAAAAATGGTGAATTTGATGCCCCAAGGTAATAGTTATTGGTGTTGATAATTAATGTATGGTGGATGGGTGTGATATAATTTATTCTAGAAATATTTCCATGGTTGTGAAAAATAACAAAAATGATTCATATGGTAATAAACTATATCTCCACCAAGTGTTTGTGAAAATTCTTAAAAGAAATGGGGCAAAAACAAAAGATATGGGTTGATGAAAAAAGTGTAATTTGGTTGTTGGAGATTGGTTTTATATGTATAATGTAGTGTATTAAAGCGCTTTGAGAGGTTAGTCACTTTTCCCAAATAGTTTCTATCTGTCCCTTAGCCTACATTACAACCCAGAAAAGACTTAATTGATCTTATACTTGACATTCTGATATTAGTGGAGCACTACACTAAGGGAAAGCTTATGGTTCATTGTGTGTAACTTGTGAATTTTTTGTGAGAGTGAGCGTAATTTGATTCTTGTACCCATCATTTTGCAAAATGATTTTATGTGAGGATTATAGGTAACTCTCTTGTTGTGAGGGGCACATGTTTGATGTATGTGGGTGATTTGTATGATGTCCTTAATTGAATAATACGCATGATTTTGCCAACTAGGTTAGTCAATTTTTGAGGCTAGGATATTTTGGAGTAGTATTCATGAGCTTTCAAATGTGTTGTAACATGCTCAGTGTAGAAACTTACATTCTATGTTATCATTATTGTACTAGCTTGAGTGTCTTGCATTTAGTAGAAGTATGGAGTGTCCTCAGCTTTTGATGCTTAGAGTTAAGATTTGTTAGAGGAAAAACAAAGCTTTAAATGTGGGGTGGTGATGTTGGGTGCATTTATGCATTCTAGTGTTACTATTCTAGCTTATTTAGCCTTATTTTAAGGATGATTCATGTGCTACATGTGTTTCTAATGATATAAATAATCATCTAAGTGTACAAGTATGTTTTTACAATGTTTAAAGGTGTTTCCAAACAAGTTTAGGTTTAAATGGATCATTTAGAGTTCAATCGAGGAAATTAGTGTTACTAGCTTGAGCTAGGTGCTTGTCTTGTCTATCTAAATGGATTCTAAATAGTTAAATGAGTTCCAAATGGTTTAATAGTGTATTTATATATGGAACAACATGTTTAAGATGTCCAAAGGTCAATTGGATCAAGACAAGAGTCAAAATAATAAACTTAAGATCAATGTGAATTAGCCAATGCTTAGCTCGTGTTTCTAGTTCACCGTCTTGAATGTTGTGTTGTTTTAAATTCTAAATTGTTGTATTTTATGCTATATGATTTTTGGTTTATGGATTATGATGATATATGAAGGAATACAAGCTTCAAATCAAGTGGAAACAACTCAAGAAGGTTTGGAATGGATCAATAGAAGCACAATACAAAACTTGGACTCAATTTGGACATCCGGAATGTCCAGCATGAGTGAGGGCACATGAAGAGGCCTCTTGGTGTCTTATTCACTCCAAAAGATTCAGAAGGAACCCAAAACAGTGTGTCCCCACAATTTTCCCGTGATGCGGGCTCTATTCTGGTGCAATGGAGGCCGTGGCGTGCCCTCTATTTTAGTGCTCCCGTGCCTTAGAAAATATTTTGAGATCAACTTCTAGTGGGAGCCCACGATTATCCCACAACATGGGATCTATTCCAGGCCTGACATGCACGCTAAATCCTTGTCCAACATGGCTTTGGCTTATCCTGTTGTTATAAATACATCCTTAGATGGGTTTTTAATCATTCTGTGACATTTTGGAGCATTGAGGGGCTGCTATAACTTCATCTTTTAGGTTTTACATTATTTCTTTAGTTTTCTTTTAGATCATATCATGAATTCAACCTTTTGGATCATGATTATAACTATGAGTGGCTAAGAACTCCCTTTCTAGGGTTAAAGCCAAGAACATGAGTACTATTATTTTGGATTAAATTCGTTTGATTTTCTTATCATTATTGGTTTTTTGTTTATTCTTGTTTTAACTATTTTAAGGATTATCTACCCTTAGAATACATCAATTGTCAACCTTGTTAACTCAAGAGAGTGAATAGGGCGATAGAATATAGGAATAAACAAAGTATGGTTCTTGCTTCTTTATAAAATAAGGAATTTGGATTAGTATATAGGACATGGATGTCCTTAGATGCCTTACTTGATTAAAATGTAGGATGATATATTTATAATACTTAATTGAACTATTACATCCCCTCTCAATGATGTAGTTGTAAGGTTCAAGTTTGGTAAAGGATTAGAGGTTGGAAAACCATAATCATGCAATTAACCCTACGACTCCACAACCAAGATAAGCAAGCTAATAAATGAAGTTCAATAACATAGTATGATTGTTCAAAGTGCTTTAACCCTGGGATTTACTCTACTGATTGTTCCAAGACTTTAATCTTTGCATTGTTTACTTTAGTTTTAGTTTACAAATCTCTAACTCTTTTTAGTTACCGTTGCATCAATTAAATCTAAATTATGAACTAGGATAGAATTATTGTTAGATCAAGTCCCTATGGGATCGATACTTGGCTTTTTGAAGTCCACTTTACTACTTTATAAGATCACGTACACTTGCATGTGTGGTTGGGCGCTGTCAAGTTTTTGGGTGATGTTTGGTGTATTTATGCATTCTAGTTTTACTATTCTAGCTTATTTAGCCTTGTTTTGAGGATGATTCATGTGCTATATGTGTTGACAATGATATAAATAAGCATCTAAGTGTCAAAGTATGTTTTTACAATGTTTAAAGGTATTTTCAAACAAGTTGAGTTTAAATGGATTATTTAGAGTTCAATCAGGGAAACTAGTGTTACTACCTTGAGCTAAGTGCTTGTCTAGTCTATCTCGATGGATTCTAATATGTTAAATGAGTTCTAAATGGTTTAATAGTGTATTTATATGTGGAACAACTTGTTTATAAAGTTCAAGGGTCAATTGGATCAAGATAAGAGTCAAAATAATAAACTTAAGATCAATGTTAATTAGCCTATGCTTAGCTCATGTTTCTAGTTCACCGTTTTTAATGTTGTGATGTTTTGAATTCTAAATTGTTGTGTTTTATGCTATAAGATTCTTGGTTGATGGATTATGATGATATATGAAGGATATACAAGATTCAAATCAAGTGGAAACAACTCAAAAAGGTTTGGAATAGATCAATAGAAGCACAGTACACAACTTAGACTTAATTTGGACACATGGAATGTCCAGAGCAAGTGAGGGAACGTGGAGAGAACTCTTGCCACGTGATACTCACCAAAATACTCAGAAGGCACCCAAAATAGTGTGTAGTGTGATTTTCCCATGACGCAGGCTCTATTCTGCCGCAATAAAGCCCGCGGCACCCCCTCAATTTCAAGGCTCTCGTGCCTTAGAAAATATTTTGTGATCAAATTCCAGTGAAAGTCTGTGATTATCCTGCGATGCCGGATCTATTCTAGTTGTTACATGCATGCGGAATCCTTGTCCAATATGGCTTTGGCTTATCCTTTTGTTATAAATACATACTTAGACACGTTTTTAATCATTCTTAGACGTTTTGGAGCATTGAGGGGATGCTATAACTTCATCTTTTAGGTTTTTCTTATTTTAATTTAGTTCATTCATGTCTTTAGTTGATAGTTACAATCTTGTGGTTATGATTACGACTATGTGTGGCTAAACGCCCTTTTTCCGGGGTTAAGGCCCAGAACATGAGTACTATTGTTTTAAATTGATTTCATTTAAGTTGCTTATCATTATTGTCTATTTTTTTATTATTTTTTTAAACTATTTTAGGGATTAGCTACTCTTAGAATATATTCATTACTGATCTTGTGATCTCGGGAAAGGGAATAGGGCGATAGAACATGGGAATAAACAAAGTATGGTTTGTATTCTTGTATGAAATAAGGAATTCAAATTAGCATCTAGGACAGGGATGTGCTTATAATCCTTACTTGATTTACATGTAATCACTTCTCTTCTTCGTTGCTTCCTAAATTTTGGCTTAATTTTAAAAAATTGTGTATATTTGAATTGGTGCTATTTTTTATTACATGATGCAAGTGGGTTTGTTTATAAAGGCATGTTTATTGAATGAATTACTATTCTTTAGATTCTTAGGCTCATATATGTGACTCTTGTACTTGTTGGCTTAATTTGTATTCATGCTATTGTTGGTTAAGAGTCTAAGATGATCCTATATGAGTTGAGCATATGCCATGTGTGTGTGAGATTTTTGTATATTCCTTGTTGCATGTGATGTCTAGAACTTTCCCGGTGTGTGTGTGAAGCAAAATAAAGAATGTGGGTTTAGGAGATGATTTAGGCATTTTTTTGATAGCCTTGTTTTATACCTTTTATTTGACCTACCCCTTGTTTTGAGCCTTTATATTTTTCTTTGGAAACCTTATAAGTAGCCTAATACCTTCTTTTATAGACTATAATTTGATCCAAAAAGCTCCTAGGAGCTTTAATAAAAAATTGACTAAGTAAGGAGTTTGAGAAATAAAAGGGAAAAGGTGAATTTGATGCCCCAAGGTAATAGTTATCGGTGTTGATAATTGATTTGTGGTGGATGGGTGTGATATAATTTATCCTAGAAATATTGCCATGGTTGTGAAAAAATAGAAAAATTGATTCATGTGGTAATGAACTAAATATCCACCAAGTGTTTGTGAAAATACTTAAATGAGATGGGGCAAAAACAAAAGATATGGGTGGATGAAAAAGTGTAACTTGGTTGTTGGAGATTGGTTTTAAATATATAATATAGTGTATTAAAGTTCTTAGATAGGTTAGCACTATTTCCAAATAGTTCCTACCCATCTTTTAGCCTACATTACAACCCGAAAAAGACCTAATTGATCCTATTCTTGACATTCTGATATTAGTAAAGCACTACACTAAGAAAAAGCTTATGGTTCATTGTATGTAACTTGTGAATTCTTTATGAGAGTGAACGTAATTTGATTCTTGTACCCATCATGTTACAAAATGCTTTTACGTAAGGATTATGGGTCACTCTCTTGTTGTGAGGGGCACATATTTAATGTATGTGGGTGATTTGTATGGTTTCCTTGATTGAATGATAAGCATGAGTTTTCCAAGTAGGTGATTCAATTCTCGAGGCTAGGATGTTTTGGAGTAGTATTCATGAGCTTTCAATTGTGTTGTAACATGCTTAGTGTAGAAACTTGCATTCTTTATAATCATTATAGTACTAGCTTGAGTGTTTTGCATTTAGTCAAAGTGTGAAGTCTCCTCAACTTATTATTCTTAGAGTTAAAAGTTGTTCGAGGATGAACAAGGCTTTAAGTGTTGGATGGTGATGTTGGGTGTATTTATGCATTCTAGTGTTACTATTCTAGCTTATGTAGCCTTGTTTTGAGGATGATTCATGTGCTATATGTATGATAATGATATAAATAATCATCTGTGTCCAAGTATGTTTTTATAATGTTTAAAGGTGTTTTCAAAGAAGTTTGGGTTTAAGTGGATTATTTAGAATTCAATCGAGAAAACTAGTGTTACTAGCTTGAGGTAGGTGCTTGTCTAGTTAACTTTCTCTCTCTCTAGCCACCCTTGCCAAATATACCTAAAACCCTAGCTAAATGATGGCCACTATGGCCAATATGGCCGGTGGGATTATCCCACCGGATGAAAGGACTAAACATATCAATGAGGAAAATATTGGTGGACATCTGTCGGGTTGTAACACCAAATTTACTAACCTATTTAAGCCTAAAGTAGTGGATACAAAAGTATTAGGGTTCCACCTAAACCTATAATAATGATGTATGGGAACCTTCGATAACGTGGAAATCATCTGAAGTACGTAATTTAATCATGCGGGAGAAATTACAATATGCTATTATCAAAAAATTCTCCTATGGCAAACCTCATATTAATGTGTTGAGGAAAAGCATCCCAGCTCAATACGGGATCAAGGGTCATTTTATAATTGGAGTATTAGATGAAAGACATGTATTAATAAGGCTAGATGTATTAGCAGACTATGTTTAATTATTATCTACATAAGCCTTTCATATTAAGTCAAATGATAGATATTGGCAGATGAGAACATTAAAGTGGGATCTATGGTTTGAGCCTGATATCGAAACAACAATTGGAGTAGCTTGGATCTCAATGCCTGACTTACCGCCAAATTTTTTTGCAAGATATGCCATATTTTCTATTACATCTGCAGTAAGCAAGACTTTGACGGTAAATATGGCGACTAAAAATCAAACCAAACCCAGTTGTGCAAGAGTTAAGGTGGAGGTATATTTAACTGCAAAATTACCTCAGCGAATTCAAATTAATGAAGAGAATAATTACATGGAGGAAATCAAATCCAAGTGGGTACAAATATAGTACGATTACATGCCAAAGTACTGTAAAGATTGTTGTTTACAAGGGCATGATGAAGCTAGTTGTTGGAACATTCACCCATTATTGTATAACAAAAGAAAGGAAGAAAGCAAGGATGAAGTAGCAAATATAAAAGACAAAGAGCAAAATAAACAAAGGAAACAGCAGCAAGAGCAAGATAACATAAGAAGAGGAAGCACAAATAATCATCAGTGAATGACAAGGAGAAATAGATACAGGAAGGATAGATATGGGCATATAATGGGAGAGATAGATAAGGATAACGAAAAGGAAGTGGAGGTGTCAAATTCATTTGATGCATTAGATAAAGTTGATGATGGTGACAAGTTAATAATATAGAGGAAGTGCAGAATTCAGAACATACTGAAAAAAGGGATGAAGAGACAATCAGCACAAAAGAATGGGTAAATAAAAGCTTTGGTAAAACTAATGATACGGCACATATCCCAAAAGGGGCTTAAGAGATACCAGCAACAAAGGAAGTGAGTAATACCAATAATAAGAATGGGAATAGTCCTAATGGAGTGATACAACAAAGTGAAAACAATCAGTAGGTATTGAAGGAGAATAAAGAGCAGAGTCAAAGCAATGAAGGCTTAAAAATAGAAGAAGAAGACATGCAGATGTAGGTGTATGATGCAGAAACAACAAAACTGATGGTGATAGAAGGGATATCTCCCATAGCAATCCATGTGGAGAATCTACTGGAAAGCTGTAACAAAACCAAAGTAGCTATGGATGAAATAATGTGGAAGACAATATCAATCGGATGGCTAAGATAGCTGATTTGTCACCAAATCAAATAGAGACATTGAAAGAAAACAAAGGAAGAGAAATGAAGAAGAAAAGTAGCTCCAGTATAAAACCAGATCAGTCCAGTTCAGCAACAATGCATACAAGGAGTCACACAGCTAAAACCAAGTCAAAATAAATGCATTGATATGGAACATTAGGTCAGTAAATACACAGCAGGCCTTTACAATATTTATCACAAAACAAAGGAGGTATCATTTTTATTTTATTGGAATCATGGAGCGATTTTAAGATGGTAACCATATAGAAGAGTATAGAAGAAGACTGGGAATGAAATATGTTGTAGTTAATGTAGCAGGGAAGATTTGGGCTTTCATGGATGAAAATATTGAATTTAATTGTTAAAGATGAGGAACAACAATTATCATTAAAACTTGATAATCAACATGCAGATGTTTCTTTGATAGTTACTTTTGTGTATGCTAAATGCAATCCAAATGATAGATTGGTGTTATGGGATTTACTAGCAGACATGGCTGTTAGGAGGAGATTTTAATGTAATAAGAAGGAAAGAAGAAAAATTGGGAGGCTTACCAATTACATTTAATGAAACATATCATTTTAATCAATGTATCAATTTATGTATGCGGAAGAAATCCAATTTAAGGGGACTAAGTTCACATGGTGGAATGGGAGACCAGTTGCATATTGTATATTCAAGAGACTAGAAAGAATTCTATGTAATGACAAATTGCAAAACATATCTCAAATATTAGAGGTGGAATATCTTACTAGGAGTGGGTCTAATAATTCTCCTTTATTAATTCAATTCAGAATGAAAAAAGACTACATTGTAAATCCATTTAGCTTTTTAGATTTATGGCTCAAGAAAGAATCATGCATGGAGGTGATAACGCAGAATTGGACAGTGGAGGTAGACGGTAATCCATTTTTAGTGTTACAGCAGAAATTAAAAAATACTAAGTCAGTCTTTACAAGGTGGAGTAAAGAGACATTTGGTAATATATTCTAGGAAATTGTAACACTCGAAGATATTATCAGAGTGACGGAGAAGCAATTTGAAGAGAATCCAAGTGGAGTAAATAGTGGAAACTTGTTCAAGCCTTATGTTGAGCTTAACATGCAGCTTAAAAGTGAAGAAGATTATTAGAGGCAGAAAGCAGGGTATGAATGGTTTAAGGATGGGGAGAGGAATACCGAATTTTTCCTTACTATTCTTAAAGGAAGAAAAAGCAGGCTCAGATAGGTAGAATTCAAAATGAAGAAAGTGAATGGATGGAAAAAGCACAAGACATAGCAGGTTTAGGTATAACTTTTTTCATAAATAGTTTGCAAACCAGAAGGATACAGAGGATTTCTCTATGTTAGATGAACTACCTAGAATGCTAAATGATGAACAGAATAAGGTAATCATGAGAATTCCAACAGAAGATGAAATTAAGCAAGTAATAATGGGGCTAAATAGGAATAGTGCAAGGGGTCCAGATGGAATGGCAGGATCCTTTTATCAAGATGCATGCGATATCATTAAGAAGGACATTCAAAGAATGGTCACAACCTTTTTCTATGGATTTTAACTTCCAAGGTTCATTACCCATACTAATTTGGTATTACTACAAAAAAGTTCGTTGTGAATACTTTTTCAGATATGAGGCCTATATCGCTTAGTTATTTTGTGCATAATATTTTCTCAAGGACCATTCATAAAAGAATTAAGGGTTGATTACCTCAGATGATATCACCAGAACAGGCAGGCTTTGTACAAGGAAGGAGTATTGTAGAAAATATTTTAGTGGTACAGGAAATTATTACTGAAATAAAAAAAGAGGTAAACCCCCTAATATGGTTATAAAATTAGATATGATGAAAGCATATGATAGGGTGGAGTGGCTATTTTTAACTAAGGTTTTGAGAAAATTGGGTTTTTCTGAAGTCCTTATTGACATGGTGTATAGACTATTGGAAAATAATTGGTATTCAATTTTGCTTAATGGTCAGCCTAAAGGTTTCTTCAAATCTTCAAGAGGGCTGGAGCAGGGAATCCAGTGTCACCTACATTATTCATAATAGCAACAGAAGTTTTGGCAAAGAATCTAAAAAAGCTGATGCAAAAAAGGAGTTCAGATTGTTTGGTATGCCAAGAGGATGTCCTATACTAAATCACCTAGCTTTTGCGGATGATATGATTATATTATGTAAAGATGAGGTGAAAAATTTATAGATGGTGACTGAAACTTTGGATAAATATGAAGAAGTGTCAAGATAGGAAATAAACAAATAGAAGAGTGCAATTTATTTGCACAAAAGTGTATCAAATAGGGTTGGAGTAATGGCAGAAGTAGCTACTGGTATATTGAGTAAAGAATTTCCTTTTATATATCTTGGATGTCCCATCATTTATATGAGGAATAAAAGGATTATTATCAGCAGCTGATGAATAAAATCACTAGTGAAGTGCAGACATGAAAAGGAAAACTTTTATCTTATGGAGGGAGAGCTGTGTTGATAAAGCATGTTTTGCAAAGTATCCCTATTGATTACTTATCAGTGATGAATCCACCTTTGAATGTGCTGAATTCTATCCAAAGATTATAAAATCAATTTTTCTGGAGCAGTAAAGTAGGGGAAAAGGTAAGACATTGGGTAAAGTGGCAGATAATGTGTTTACCACAAGAGGAAGGAGGTTTGGGATTTAGAAGGATTACAGATATCTCAATGGCTTTATTCTATAAATTATGGTGAACTTTTAAAACCACTAAGTCCATTTGGAGAGAGTAAATGCATAATAAATATTGCAGAAAGAAACATCCAAAATTGGTCATGTGGAAAACAGGTGCAGGGAGGTCACAAGTGTGGACAAAGATGATAATGGCCAGAGATTTGGTGGAATATTTGATTATTTGGCAATTGTGAGAAGGCAATTCTGACATATGGCTAGACAACTAGACTGGACAGGGTGATCTTTATTCTGTAATAAAGGGTAGTGATGATGAGAATGGTTAGTATCAATAAGTCAAGGAACTTAAAAGAGAAGGTAAATGGGATGAACAGGTGATCAGAACTATGTTCACATAGGAGATGGTTGATCTTATTATTACTAAAGTCAACCCCCGAACAGAGAATAATAGAGATTGGCCTATATGGAGCATTGAACTAAAGGGAGTGTTTACAGTCAACTCTGCATGGAAGTATATTAGGAATAGGGATCATATTAATGACACATATAATCATATTTGGATTAAGGGCTTGCCATTTAAAATATGTTTTTTTATTTGGAGATTATGGAGAAGTAGAATTCCAGTAGATGACAATGTTAGAATATGGGGGATGCACGGTCCTTCTAAATACTAGTGTTGTGTTGAACCTGCAGTGGAAATAATGACTCATGTGTTCAGAAGATTCTTTTATCCTAACAGGACTTGGTTCTATTTTTCTTCTATTCTAGGTGTACCTATTCACAACTTGACACTAAGAGGAACAATTCTTAGTTGGTGGAATGTTGAAGTGAAGAAGAGGGAACAGCCATATTTTGATGCTTTACCTAGCATTATGTTTGGGATCTGTGAAGAAGAAGAAATAGGAAGAATCATGATAACAAGGATACAAGAGGACTCAGGCTCATATACAATATCATAAAAAATCTGAGGATGCTATTAAAGGTTAGAAAACCAGCATTTGAATTCTCTAATAAATGGACAGATATAATCAGGGAGCTGGGTAAAATGAAAGGTAAAATAAAGGATGCTACAGCTTTATAGGAGCTACCACCAAAGGGATGGGTGAAATACAACACAAATAGAGTTGTTAGAGAAGAAGAAGGAGAAAGCCCATATGCATTCTGTTTAAGAGATATGATGAAGATCTATTATATGCTAAATAAGAGCCATATAAGTATGCAGAAAGTGTGTAAGCAGAGGCTAATGCTATTCTACATGTAGTTATGCACTGTAAACACACAGAGCATACCAAAGTGATCATTCAAATGGATTCACTAATCATGCAAAAGGTCTTAACATGAGTTTGGTAATGTCCATGGAATATAGCACATATAGTCAAACAGATACACTAATGTATAAAAGGCAAGCAAGTGAATTATCAACATATTTACAAAGAAAAAAACCAGTTAGATGATCATCTTGCTAACATAGCTATAGATACAAGAACTTTCACAATTACCAATTTTCAGTAGTTAGAGAAAAGAAGAATATTCATCCTAAATAGTGATAAATAGTAGGAGCCATATTTGAGGATTACACCAGCAAAAGGATAAGGGGCAGGGAGAGTTTCAAGTTGAATAGTTTACATGCAACATATATGCATTTTAGTGTAGCAACAAAAAGGGTGCATATACTAAATAGCCTAAGCTATTACAACCAACAAAAAGGACTCTCAACTTCATGGGGGGGGTCTATTGGTCCGGTGGAGCTTGATAAACCTGGGATTGAGGTTGTTATCTAAATTCTCATGGGTCCAAGAATCTCATTGTATTCATCCCTTCCAAATTTGTGGCTCACAAGCAAAGAAAAATCAAGTCAATAACATCAAATCCAGAACAAACAAAGAAAGCAAAAGGAAAGGTCATCTTACTTGGATAAAACAGCTTATCACAGATGACTAATTCCCTCTTAGTTGAACAAAAAGGCTTCACAATGTCCTATCTACCAGAGAACTCAACAATAGGTGGAGTATTAATTTCACCAGAGTTAATTATGCTAAAAGCTAATCAAAGTCAAGGAGATGTCACTTACTTCTGCAAGATGATATCACAAAAAAATCATGAAGATTGAGGCACAGTATTTATACCCAGAGCACCAGTCGAATAAAGCTGAAGTTGATGAATGGAGCTTCATTATTGAAGAAGGCATACAAGAGAAGTGGAATAGGAAACTAGTACTTTTTTGGAAACCCTACTACTTGTATATGTTAATAAATTGGACCAAACCGCGTGGACCCGGTTTGGTCCGACTCACAAAAATAGTGGTAGGACTTTATGTTGTATAATGGATTGGTCCATTAGTGTGTTTTGATAATCATTAAAATACCAAATTAAACCAACAAAAAAGTGTTTATCTAGTCTATCTCGATGGATTCTAATGTATTAAATGAGTTCCAAATGGTTTAATAGTGTATTTATATGTGGAACAACTTGTTTATAATGTGTAAGGGTCAATTGAATCGAGCCAAAAGTCAAAATAATAAACTTAAGATCAATGTGAATTAGCCTATGCTTAGCTCATGTTTCCAATTCACCTTCTTAAATATTGTGTTGTTTTGAATTCTAAATTGTTGTGTTTTATTATATAAGATGCTTATTTGATAGATTATGATGATATATGAAGGATATAAAAGCTTCAAATCAAGTAGAAACAACTCAAGAAGGTTTGGAATGGATTAATAGAAACACAATACACAACTGGGACTCAATTTGAAAACCTGGAATGTCCAGGGTAAGTGAGGGCGCGTGAAGAGGAATCTTAGCACATGGTCAACACCAAAAGACTCATATGTCACCTAAAATAGCATGTCCCTGAGATTTTCCCACGATGCAGGCTCTATTCTGGCACAATAGAGCCCGCGACGCACCCTTCATTTTAGTGCTCCGGTGCCTTAGAAAATATTTTTAGTTCAACTTCCAGTGGGAGACCGCAATTAACCCATGGTTGGGGATATATTCTAGGCCTGACATTAATTTTGAATCCTTGTCCAACATGGCTTTGGCTTACCGTTTTTTTATAAATACATCCTTAGACACGTTTTTAATCATTCTTGGAAATTTTGGAGCGTTAAGGGGCTGCTATAACTTCATAGTTTAGGTTTTACATTATTTATTTAGTTTTCTTTTAGATTATATCATGAATTCAACCTTTTGGATCATATTTATGACTATGAGTGGCTAGGAACTCACATTCAAGGTTAAAGCCAAGAGTATGAGTACTATTATTTTGGATTAAATTTGTTTGATTTGCTTATCATTATTGGGTGTTTGTTTATTCTTGTTTTAATTATTTTAAGGATTATCTACCCTTAGAATACATCAATTGTCAACCTTATGAATTCAGGAGAGAGAATAGGGCGATAGAACATGGGAATAAATAAAGTATGGTTTGTATTCTTTTATGAAACAAGGAATTCAAATTAGTATCTAGGATAGGGATGTACTTAGGTACCATACTTGATTACTACGTAGGATGATAGCTTTAATAACTTAAATGGACTATTAAGTCCCCGCTCAATGATGTAGTTGTAAGGTTCAACTTAGGTAAAGAATTAGAGGTTGGGAAACCATGAGCATGCAATTAACCCTACGAATCAACAACCAAGATAAGCAAGTTAACAAATGAAGTTCAATGACATAGTATGATTTTTCAAAGTGATTTAATCCTGGGTTTTACTCCATTGATTTTTCCAAGACTTTTATTTACGCATTGTTTACTTTTTTTTTACAATATTCAAAACTCCTTTTGGTTATCTTGCATCAAATTAATGTAAAATGTGAACTAGAATAGAATCGTTGTTCAATCAAGTCTCTGTGGGATCGATACTTGGATTTTATTAGGCCACTTTACTACTTGATAAGACCACGTACACTTGTGTGTGTGCCTGGCATTGTCAGATGTCTATGTGTTTGGGTAGTGTAACTTGTACATAAGCATGGTTTCCTATTGCTAATGTAGTTCCATACCTTAATCCCACTATATCACATTATTGTACTTCATGTTTATACATAGTTGGTTTTGAACAGTTAGGTAAGAGTGGTGTTGTGATTTGAGTTTAAAAGTGTTGATTGACTGCCTATATTAGCTTGGATTCTCTTAATTAAGCTTCATTTTTTATTGTGTTTTATTTTGTTGTGTTGTGTCGCCTGAGGACATGCAAGCATTCTAAGTTGAGGGTGTTTATGTGCTATAGAAATATAGCACTTTCGACACTTATATCGAGGAAAATATGTAAGTTTCTGAGGTTTTCTTGTTAGATATGATGTGTTTTGGGAATGTTTTGCATGAAACTAGGTTTTGGATAATAAGTTCGCAAAAAAGATGAAAAATGGTGTTTTTGGCTACTTATTGGATCAATTTTGGGTATTCATGACACTCTCCAGATATTCGTGACCAAAGAATGTGATGAATGTTAAAGATTTGGAGTTTGGTTACAAGTATTGAAAGGCTCAACACTTACCTATGTCTACATATGGTCCATATATAGCACATGTGGTCTATATAAGACTAAGGTAAGTACCGGAAATGAAGATAGCGAGAGTAAAAGAGAAGAAAAATAACTTTGGCATTTACTTTTGTCAACGAATGGACCACATGTGGGTAAAGTAAGTGCCAGGAGTCCAAAATCCCGAGAGCAAAAGCTGCAGGAAATTTTTCCTGCATATGTAGGTGTTTACATGCACCCAGCCTCGGGTTGCATGTGGCACATGCACCTAAGGCCAAGCTGCTTACCAACCCTTTTTTGTCCTTTTTTATCCGAGATTTGATTTCAGGGTTTCCTCATGTACTATAATATCACTTATGTGTTTTTCATAGACAAACGCACTCTTGATACTTATAAATATAGTTTAATTCTTAGATTTGTTTTTGGTCTTAGAATTCTCCTGTATTGATTTTGGATGATTAATTAGTTACGATTTTGGGTTTTTACTTGTGATTATTGTGATTTCATCTTATGCTTTTAATCATGGATGTTGTTGATTACTTCACAAGCATGAGCGGCTAAACACCCTTAGCTAGGGTTGTGGAACCGTCGTAGATTGATGAAGTAGGGGAATTACTATTGTTGTTCTAAACTGATACCCATGCATACATTGTATTATCTTCACTTTAATGGTTATCTTAGCAGTTGCAAAAGTTAGGATCCTGCCTAGAGTATTTCTACTTTCTCTAAAAGAGGAGTAGTGACTAGGAAAAGATAATGGCAATAGTAATTTGAGCTACTAAGAATTACCTAGGTAAGATTGTTAGCTTTGATCTAATAACTAGAGACTCAAAGATAATAGTTAACAAGGATTAAGATAAGGGTTAGTAAGGTGACAGCCTGAGACTCAAAAGGTAAAGGGTGAAATCTGTCAGTTCATCAAAAATACCATTGATGGTACATAACTTATCAGATTTTGTATGCAAGATATTAGGTTGGTTCCAAAAATCATGATAATCCTACAGAGTTGAGAAGCTATGGGGAACACAATCCTAGTGTTCACTTATGACTGATTACAATCGAAGTCTATATTCACTAGCTGTTTGATATTGCTACTCAAAACCCCCATTTACTTTTCAAGTTCTGCCCATTGATTACAACAGCTAAGAGCCACAATTCAACTCATTTCCTTGCGATTCGACTCCAACCTTCATTGCATTACTATATTTCACAGCGACCGCATAACCTTCTGAGTGAAGGTGTAGCTTGGGTATTATCACCAAGATAGGGAACAAGGATTAACATGTACTTTAAAACCTTAGCCAAGATTTGTGTAGCTCAACCATCATAAAAAGGCACCCACAGGCTATATGGGTTCAGCTCTTTCTTAGCTAGAAAGGCCCTAGTGCATGTAGCTGCATAAACCAGAGGATGTACATATGCACCATGGGGGACTCAAACCACCTGGAATACCAAGGTGAATTAAGCACCCAATCATGTAATGTAATATGGGGGACTCGAACCTCCTAATCATATATTAAGGGGGACTCAAACCACTCAGTCATTTAGACCCTCGGTCGACAACTACAGTTTCTAGTGTTGGTCCCTTGAGACCTCCACTTTCATGACTCAGCTACAAAACCCTCATTAAAACCCAATTAAATTATTTATAACACATTCATTGAACCATAATTACACGTTTAGGCATACACTGTTGGTATCATCATACCAACTACACTGGCAAGGTAACATTAATATGCCCAATTGATTATCATCACTTGGGGAATTCAGAACCCCCTTGGTTCAATTATACATTATCCTGGGGAGTCATACAACCCCCTAAGGTTTAATTCAAAACCGTTATGCTTCATTAGCCTTTCACATAATGTCATAGTTAAAAATAGTTCAATGTGCATACTTTTTCTTATTCAAAACCAATTTCACAATATAGGGTAGAGGTCATTACCACTTCAATTATCTGTATTCACCAAAATTGGGGGAAGTCACAATCCCCTAGTTTATTCCCCATACCCATGCACCCTACAGGTTCGATACCATCAATAACGCATAAACAATCATATGTAAACAGTGGGAAAAATTATTCATAGAAAAAACATTTAAAACCCCTCAACCCATGTTCCAAAATCAACATCAAAACCACATAAATAACTATTTAAAACTCATGTTTTTACAAAATAATAGTTTGGGAAGAGTAACATGTCTGATATACCAAGTTTTTATGGAGAGAATTCAACCCTTTGAGCTCTACTTGACTCACTTCTTGGAAACCCTAAGTATTTTGTTTGAGGGAATTTTGAGAGAATAAAGAGAGTCTTTGATGTGTTAGAGTGTTAAAATAATGCCCCAAAGGTATTTTATGGATGTGGGGTCTATGTGGGTAAAGTGGGGTAATGTCCAAAGTGCCCTCAACTTAAAGCTGGAAAAAAAGTCTCCAGTGACTACAGGTCACACAGCAACTCGTAATAACACCTTATGACTCATCACCATGAGTCGTAGCCTGCCATTAGGCGTATATACTATTGACCCTACGAATTGCATAGGTAACCCTACGACTTGTTGGGTCCTAGTCATCACCAAGACAGCAACACTTGCAACATACACTTGTTTGATTGCGATTAGAACATCATGACTCGTAATGAGTCCATACAAAATATTGGGAGCCACTCATACTCAGAGCAGAGAACTTAACGACACACACTGGTCAACCTATAGTTTAGGTCCTTACGACTCGTCAAGAATCCCTACGACTGATAAGGGGAGTCATAATTAGGACAGAGAGCATAAAATTGTAGAAAGTTTCAAGGACCAAGAATCCAGGGTGTTACATTCTCCCCCGTTAGGATCATTCATCTTTGAATGACATGACAAAGCATTTGGTAGCACGATTTGACTCTTAATACATCACACTTACCTTTAACAAAGACAAAAAACAAAGATATTAAGTAATACACATACCTCAAGCATGATTATCCAAAGTGGGGAACAAGAACGAATACTTGAACTTTGTGTCATTTTCAACTTCTCAAGTGGATTCCTCGACCTTATGGTACCTCCACAGAACCTTTACAAAAGACACATCCTTCGTACACAACTGGAAAACTTACCGATACAAAATCTCAATTGGGACTTCCTCGTAGGATAAGGAATTTAAAATGCCCACCTTTTCCAAAGGAACAACCGTTGAAGGATCACCCACATACTTTCTCAACATCAAAACATAAAACACCGGGTGAATAGAATCCAAACTTAAAGGCAATTCAAATTAATAATTCGCATTGCCCACTCGGCTCAAAATAATATATAGGGGACTGAGCTTCCCCTTCTTTCCAAACTGCATCACTCTCTTCATGGAAGATACCTGTAAGAATAACAAATCATTTATGTCAAACTCTAAGTCTCTTCATCTTATGTTCGTATAGGACATTTTCCGACTTTAGAAAGCCTTAAGCATAGCCCAAATCACGTTCACCTTGTTCATAGCTTGGTGAACCAATTCGAGACCATACAACTTATTCTCCCCAACCTCAAACCAACAAATAAAGGACCTTCATATCCTACCATACAAAGCTACAAAACAAAGCCATCCCGATACTCAAGTGATAGCTATTATCATAAGCAAACTCAATAAGAAGTAAATGGTCAACCCAACTACCACCAAAATCTATCACACATGATCTCAACATATCTTCCAATATCTACATTGTCCTTTCTATTTGTCCATCCATCTAAGGGTGGAAAAAGGTGCTAAGGTTCACCTTAGTCCCCAAACCTCGCTGAAAAGAGTGACAAAAGTAAGATGAGAATTGAGTACCTCGATCAGATATGATGGAAACTGGAGCACCATACAACTTTACTAATTCCTCAATGAAGAGCTTAGCGTAGTCCTCAACTGAATCTTGCTCCTCACTGACAAAAAGTGAGCGGAAATAGTCATCCTATCCACGATGACCCATACAGAATCAAACTAATGGCGAAACTGCGGACGACCAGTAATGAAATCCATATTAATTATTGCCCATTCCCACACAAGCAGCTCAATCAGCCTACCAAGCCTCAAATTCTCAACCTTTACTTGCCAGCAAACCAAACACTTAGCCACAAAATGGCTACATCCCTCTTCAAGTTATTCCACCAACAAATTTCTCTTAATTCATGATACATTTTTGTTGAACCAGGATGAACCGTATAACGCAACTCATGAGCTTTAGCCTAAATTCTTCCTCACAAACCATCAAGATTAGGAACACATAATCTACCTTGGTGCCTCAAGATACCGTTACCACTAATCTCGAAAGCCATAACTTTCTACCTACTGATATCCTCCTTGATTTGCATCAATATGGGGTCCAATATATTTTTCTCCTTCACTTTAGCACTAAGAGATTACTTCTCCACCTCTTGAACAATCATACCACCATTCTCAAAATTCGAGATGTAGATACCAAGATTAGATAAATGGTGAATGTATTTTACCAAATCATGTTTCTCTTTGTTCACATCAGATAAGCTCCCCTTAGACAACTTTCTAAGAGCATCAGCAACCAAGATAACTTTACTTGGGTGATAGTGGAGTGTCATTTTATAGTTCTTGAGCAACTCAAACCATTTTCTTTGCTTGAGATTTAACTCCTTCTGAGTGAACACATACTGCAAACTCTTATGGTCCATGAAGATGTCAACATAAACTCCATAAAAATATTGATGTCAAATCCTTAAGGCAAAGACCACCGCCAAAAATTCCAAATCATGAGTTGAATAGTCTTCTCTTGTACCTTTAGTTTCCTAGAAATGTATGCAACCACCTTATCATGTTGCATCAACACACAACCCAATCCCACCCAGGACATATTACAATAAACAACAAAACCATCGGTACCCTTGGGTAGAGTCAAAACCAAAGCTAGAGTTAACTTATCTTTCAACTACTTAAAGTTACCCTCATAAGCATCTGACCACAAGAACTTCACCTTCTTCTGAATCAACTTAGTCAATGGGGAAGCAATAAAAGAGAATCTATCCACAAACCTTCTATAATAACTGGCTAAACCCAAGAAGCTTGGAATAGCAGTTGGAGTCATGGGTCTAGGCCACTTTTTAACCACCAGAACTTTCTGTGGATCCACCATGATCCCTTCATTAAAAACAACATGACCTAGATAGGTCATAAAATTAAACCAAAACTCAACTTTGAGGACTTGGAATACAATCATTGATGTTTTAAGGTTTGTAACACAAGGCGGAGATGATCGGGTCACTCTTAGAATACACCTAAATTTCATCAACAAATACAATTACGAATAAATCCAAGAACTGACGAAACACCTAGTTCATAAGATTCATAAATGCTGCCAGGGAAAAAGTCAACCCAAAGGATATCACCAAAAACTCAAAATGACCATACCGGGTTTAAAAGGAAGACTTAGGGATATTCGCCTCCCTAATCTTCAACTGATGGTTATCTGATTGAAGATAAATCTTAGAAAAAAGCTTAGCACCCTAAAGCTAACAAGCAAATCATAAATCCTCAATAGTGGATACTTATTCTTCATAGTCACCTTATTCAATTAGCGGTAGTCTATATACATCCGAAGGGACCCAACCTTCTTACGTACGAAGAAAACTTAAGCACCCCAAAGAGAATTACTAGGGTGAATAAAACCCTTATCTAGAAGATCTTTCACCTGCTCCTTGAATTCCTTCAACTCATCTGGAGCAATTTTATAAATAGGGATAGAAATAGGATGAGTGTCCGAAAGAAGATTAATTCCAAAATCAATTTCTCTATTGGGAGGAACACCAGGAAGATCATCGGAAACACCTCAGGGAATTCACAGACCACCAGGACAGCTTCTAATGAAGGACCTCTGGATCTAAAATCCTTAACATGCACTAAATTATCGAGACAACCCTTAGAAATTAATTCCTCAACTCTAAGATATGAAATGAACCTTCCTTTATGCACTAGGGAACTACCTTTCCATTCCATCACCAGATCTTTATAAAATTTAAAACTGACCCTTCAGGTCCGACAATCAAGAGAAGCATAACACAAATGCGACCAATCCATACCTAAAATCACATCAAAGTCTAATATGTCCAACTCTAACAGATCCACCAAGGTCTCCCTACCACTGATCGATGTCACACAATCACTATAGACCCTTCTAGCCAAGTGGAGTCACCCACTAAGATAGACACAGAAAAGGGATCTAAAATACACTCAGCATTAAAACCAAAATAAATGCCACGTAAGGGGCCACATAAGAGAGGGTAGACCTGAGATCAAGTAGAAAATATACATTACAAGATAAAAGTTTGACTGTACTAGTAATAATATTGGGTAATGCCTTACAATCTTAATGGGTGGTAAGAACGCATAGACGATTCTGACCAGTGTCGAAGTTAGAAGTAGAAGTAGAACCCTTTGTGTAAGAGACGATGAATTAGCAACAAGGATATTATTAGCCCTACAAGCAACCCTTAAAGGACAATCCATTTGCATATCACCAATCTGACCATATTTAAAATACTTATTCCTCCTTTTTTCAAAAACACCACAATGCACCTGACCACAAAATTAATAAGAAGAATATAATGAAGCTAGTTGAGCCCTACTAGCCTCAGGTTAGTCACCCTATACCCTAGGACTAACACTATTCTAAAAATGATGATCACCCAATGGCTTTAGATAATAAGCAATAGACGTAGAGTAGGGACAAAAATTCCCCACTTCTTCTTAGACCATTTTCTATCATCTTTACCACTCTGTTGTTGACCTCCACCTTGATCCGAGCACCAAAACTTCTTATTGTGCCTTTTACTCATCTCTAATTACTTCTTCTTTTCCTTTTCCACTTATTACATATACACTATAAGTTTAGAGATATCCATATCCTTGTTCAACAAAATGGCCTCTAAAATTAACTCACGGGATAACTTAGAAGAAAATTCATTATTCTAGCCCTCATGCTAGACACTAACTCTAAAGCATATCATGACAGCTAGTGAAACTTCAAGGCATACTCTTTTACTGTCGTCATGCCTTACTTCAGATTCATGAATTCCTTAGCCTTCGCCTCCCTCAACTCTAGATGAAAGAAGCGATTAAGAAAAGCAATAGAGAATTCATCCCACAAAGTGGAATCAGTATCATCACCCTTATACTAATACTATTCCTCATAGCACTGATAGGCATCATCCTTTAACTGATACACAATGAATTTTACACCCTCCATATTAGTAGCATGCATCACATGAAAAATCTTTTCCATCTCATCAATAAAATTTTTAGGATCTTTCTCAATGTTAGAGACAGTGAAGGTCAGAGGACTCAACCTCATAAATTGGCCTAAAGGTCAGAGGACTCAACCTCATAAATTGGCCAACTCTAGTAAAATCAGAAGATGGAGTAACAAAAGCAATATGCTCAGTCTGAGAGGCCACCAACTGGACTCGTATGGTGTACAGTGTTTAATTCTCTTAGGATTTGATTCTGTCAGGCATACAGGTAAAGGTTACGGATTGTATACTTGGATACAACTAAAGTTAGATGAGTCATACCTTGGACAGTGTAGGGTCCAAGAGGAGGCCAAGGGTACGAGTGATAGGTAGCACTCACACAGGGAGGGTATGAATCATAGGAGTTATTCGTATTCCTATGACCAAATTTTTGTATAAAGAGTGGGGGTACTTTGGACATTTCCCCACTTACCCTAATAAGGCCCCACGACTTCTAATTCACTTGGGAGTTTAATTCCCCTATTATTCTATTCATTAACACTTAGAAACTCTTCCTAAACACTCTTTATTTCTCTCAAGAACTTTTGGGCAAGGAAGCTAGGGTTTCAACTAGAAGACTAATTTAGGGATCTTGTTGGTAGTTTCTCTCCGTCTAATTTGTCAATTAAGGGATGTTCTCTTCCCTCACTATTAGTTCCAACTAAAGGCATGGTTTTTATGAATGATTGTCATGATTTCATTGTTGTATGATTTTGGGTTTTCAACTATGATTTGGAAGTTTTGATTATAAATGATTGGATATGGTTTCCTATGGTTTAAATTATGTATTTACATACTTAATTGGTGGTTTTGGATAATTGGACTGCATGGGAATGGTTAAATAGTAATTGGTATTGGTTTTGGTTATATTATTCCCCTAATATGTTTGATAAAATGCCTATAAGGATATTTCTATTACATTGATCATTTATTATGGAACTCTTTTTTGTTTTAAACTTGGTAAAGGAATTATGCATGGATTGAATAGTTTTGAAAAGGAAAAAAGCTAAATGGTTATTCATATGGGGTACATGGGAATCCCCCAAGTGGTTTCAAATAGTAATGGAAGGGTACATGGAATCCCTTAAACCTATATATAGTTGGATATGGATAAAACTTTTAAGTATAGTTGGTATGACGATACCACTACTAATGGACTCAATTAATAAAAGGTTAATGGATTGGTTGGTTGCTTGGTAATAGTTTTAATTAGGCAATAATGGCCGGTTGTGTAGCAAAGCTGTAGAAGGTGGAGGTCCCCGGGGGACCAAAACTGAAAACTCATATTTGTCTGTGTAAGGTTTGGTCCAAGTGACCATGTGCATATATTTATGAATTTATGTATGTATATATGGTTCGTGTGCATATGGATTGTTTTAATTGGCTTTATAAATTACACTATTTTATCCCTATTCTTAGTTCATGCTAGCGTTCACCCGCTAACCCATCTTCGGGTGGCTATATACCCACGATATATAGGAACTGGCCGTTCTACTCCTACATAGTGATTGACTCGGGGAAAGTTGTTAGATTGAAGAGGTGAGTTTCCATCTTTCTGGTAGGCTCCATTTAATGTTATGGATATTTCTAGATATTTTAACTTATTTCTGGATATTGGTTTTGGCTATGGTTGGAGGCATGTCCTAACTGAATTTTTGTATTCTTTTGGTTAGAGGTTTTATGGTATTGTTATGGGTTGGTATGGGCGGGGTCGATATTGGTGTCAGCCTTAGCATTGGTATTGGTATTGGGGTTGATACCGATTGACGATATTGTTGGTTATTCCATCCTCTTTCATTTTGGAATTATTTAATTATTAATGGAACTTATTTGATTATGGTTGGATCAATGGTTTGGTTTGGCTTGGTATAGTTGGACGGTTGGTATGGGATGTTCGAACTCGGTTAGGTAGGTCTCGATAATAAACCTATCTGAAAGTCAGTCCTTATCCAGTTATGCTATTTTGTTATATGTTCGGAATTCAACCGACTCAAGGTACCGTAATGGTGGTTGGGTTGGGTAACAGGGGGTAAACCCCAGTTCAGCTTGGACTTGGGGTGCCCATTACGACAAAGACCCAAGTCGGTTCATGTCACATAGTATTTCAAAAACCAAAACCAATTACCAAATAAACATTCCTATACAACCAATCATCCAAAAACACCATTAAAGCATATAAAAGCATAATTAAAACATGGGAGAACCATAATCAAGCATTTATAACCAAAACCCCCAAATTATATTTGAAAATCCAAAACCATAAAATAAGCAAACCATGAAAACATTGTATAAAACCATGTGTATAGTTGGAACTAACAATGAGGGATGAGAAAATGCCTTAAACCAAGAAGATGATGGAGATAAATCACCAACGCAAGCCCCAAACTAATCCTTCAATGAAACCCTAGCTTTATTTGCCCAAGAACTTTGGAGAGGATTTAAGAGTATTTTCTAAGTGTTAAAGAGTAGAATAATAGGGAAAATAACCTTCCAAGTGAGTTAAAAGTCGTGGGGCCTTATTAGGTTAATGTAATACCCTGTATTTCTCAATATTAACTTAACTCTCAGTTTATGAGTTATCCAATATAAAATTTTTGAAAGTCTCAGTATTTTTCAGTTTATAACTTAACAATATAAAATTTACCTAAATCCGATAATCGGGTAAGAAGTTATGGATATTTTAAGTCTCAGTCGTTAAACACCATAATTCAGGACAATAGTCCATCGCGGAGTAAGCCAAAATGGCAATTGTCAGTTTCCAATGAGGTACCGCGATACCGGCGCATCACGACAAAGCTCATTTTCACAATTTTCTATTTCCAAATTACCAACGCGATTCCACCGTGTTGCGGTGAACTTCCAAGTCCCAACCAAGATCGAAATGCGATACCACCATGTTGTCCCACCATACATTTTCCCAGTTGGCAATTTCCAGAGACACGGCATGATAACGCCGCGACGCGCCAGGTGCCTATTTTGGAAAATTTTGATGAAAATTAAATGTTTTGTTTAGGGTTAAAATAGTCTTTTCTCATGATTTTAGCATGCCCAGATACGGGATTTAATCCTTAAAAATATTTTTAAGTCATTACTCACTCAATTTATCCCCAAATTAAAAGCATTCTCTCTCAAAACTACAAACCCTAGCTTCAAGAAAACATAAGCAATCTCAAAGAATTCACCAAGAAATTTAAGAAACTCACAAATTAAGGTATGTTAGGTGTTTATCTATGAGATCCTTTCACCCATAGAGTCCACGGATCCATTTTCAAAATACAAGATTATTGAATTATGAACTTCCATGCTTGAATTGAACTGAATTCATGTTCATGTTATTATTGGGTTTTAGTCCATGATTAAATTACATGTTTTATGAAATAAATTATTGTATGTGTTGAATTACATGATCTTCATGATAAACCCTTCAATTTGCAAGTTGATTTATGCATCCATGATAACTATGTATAACCTAAGCATGCTCCCCATGTGTTTGATAAAATGCCGATGTGAATGAAATAGTACCATTATAACACGATAGCGTGTATTTCCCATTCATGTATAAGTAGATGCATTACAAGTGTTTGATTAAATGCCTCTATGAGTGAACTTTGGTATGATTTTCAAGAGTATATTATGCTTTATTTTTCATGCTATCGAGTCTTGGGAGTATTTGATACCCGATAATTTAGTTGTGTGCCTAAAGCCAGTGTCAGTTAAAGAATCTCACTCGTATCACGATAGTAGTACTCTCAGTCAGTTATAGAACTCAATAAAAACTCAGTCAGTTACTGAACTCAATAAAACTTAGCAAGCTTAATATCAGTCCAGTCTAGTTCAGTATACTTAGTTCAGTGTCTTTCAGTTAAGAGTAAGATTCAGCACCAAGTAAACCCAAGGATGGGGCTCACCTGCCAGTAGAGGGTGTGATCTCTAAAAGTAATCCTTGCATTCCAGAACTACGTAGCCAGCGTAGGTTGAGACATCAAACTTGCCAGTTAAGATTTCATGAGGTGTTTTAACCTACCAGATAAGGGTTCCTCCATTCTTCTTAGAGTACCTCTCAAATAAGGGTAACTTTTCATTGTCTTTAACCATGGTACGATACTAACATCTTTCCAATTGGGGTCACAGGTTGGACCCTAACTCAGTTATATTATCTTATTTGAGGCATGTCGGTTAGATAATTACCTCCCACAGTCTCAGTCTCAATCTTTAGAATATAACTCAGTTCAGTTCTACAGAATTAGGACTATTAGATACAGTCAATTAGTATCAGTAACTCAGTTATCAGTAACTTCATCTATCAGTTACTCAGTATCAAAACTCAGGACATAGCTTCAGATAAACTTAGTAATAGTATTTATTTATATGTACATTAGTGCATACTCAATTTTTACAGAAGGATCAGTTATCCATGTACTCTCATGTTCAGTTACTCTAATCATACAGTCAGTTATTGTTCATACCAATGAACCCTTGCATTCAAGCTTACCTCATCTAGCATACCAGTATATTCCACGTACTGACGTATACTTTTTTTGCGCTATGATATCTCATATCATAGGTTCGGACGCTCAAGTTCCCAACCGTGCATAGATAGACTCAGGTTTATCCAGCAACAGTAGATTAGCAGTGAGTCCTCATCATTCAAGGATATTTTTTTATTTCATTATTTTAGTAGACTTAGTATTTCAATAGATAGAGTTAGTTGGGGGATTGTCCCATCAACTCCACTTTCAGTCAGTTTCAGTTAGAGACTTTTCAGACTAACTTTCAGTCAGTATTCAGTTTTATAGATATTATCACAAATGATATATTTTATCAGTATTTACAAATTTTGAACCTTATGGTATTTTAGCCTATTATTTCATATTTATTATAGTATCATGTCTCAGTGCTCACAGTAGATATCAGTCATAGGTTAGCTTGTGATACTTTGGGGTCGTAAGCACCGTGTAGCGTCCGAGGTATAGACTTGGGGTGTTACAAACTTAGTATCAGAACCTAACGTTCAACAGTGTCCTAGAAAGTCTGAAAGCCGCATCTAGTAGAGTATTGTGAATGGGTGTGTAGTGCGCCACACTTATGGATAGGAGGCTATGAGATGTTTTAGGAAATAGTTTCCCTTCTTTCAGTATTCATATCATACGAGTGAGCATGAGCTCAAGTTAAATTCTCAGTCTAATCTATTTCCTTCTTTTCGTTTACAAACGATGCCTCCCAAAAGGACAAATGAAAAGAGAACCAAAAATCAGTCAGCACCTCAGCCCGTTCAGGCAGATCCCCTGGACGAGCATGTCTCTCATGTATAATTTAGAGCTATATTCACTACTCTAACCAAATCTATAGCAGATCAGAATAAATGACCAACTACTATTCCGTCCAATACTGTTGCAGCCAGGATTTGAGAATTCACCTGAATGAATCCTCCCCTATTTTCAGGATCTAAGCTAGAAAAGGATTCACATGAGTTTCTCGATCAGGTCCAGAAAGTCACAGATATTATAGAAGTGATTTCCAGTAAGATTGCTGAGTTAGCTGCCTATCAGCTACAAGATATGGATCATATATGGTTTAAGTAGTGGAAGGTAGACAGGGGCACTGATGTATAGCCCATAGAGTGGGAAGAGTTTGCTACTGCTTTCCTAGAGAGATTCTTTCCCTTAAATCTAAGAGGAGACAAGGTGTTAGAGTTTATCAACCTCATGCAAGGCAGTATAAGTGTGAAAGAGTGTTCCCTTAAGTTTACTCAGTTATCCAGGTATGCTCCCCATGTAGTAGCAGACAGTAGGTCTAGAAAGAGGAAGTTCATATCAGGGGTATCATATAGTATGGTTAAGGAGTGCAGGACAGTGATGTTAATTAAAGAGATGGACGAATCCAGGCTCATGGACCATGCTCAGTAGATAGAAGAGGCTAAGATCAAAGAGAGAGAAAGACAGAATAAGAGAGCTATAACATGTGGTTTCAATTTCACTAAGCCTAA
>NC_061111.1:125549992-125604433 GCF_002878395.1 Capsicum annuum
ATAGATGGAGTTAGTTGGGGGATTGTCCCATCAACTCCACTTTCAGACAGTTTCAGTTAGAGACTTTTCAGACTAGTTTTCAGTCAGTATTCAGTTTTATAGATATTATCACAGACGATATATTTTATCAGTATTTACAAATTTTGAACCTTATGGCATTTTAGCCTATTATTTCATATTTATTATAGTATCATATTTCAGTGCTCACAGTAGATATCAGTCATAGGTTAGCTTGTGGTACTTTGGGGTCATAAGCACTGTGTAGCATCCGAGGTATAGACTCGGGGTGTTACAAACTTAGTATCAGAGCCTAACGTTCAACAGTGTCCTAGAAAGTCTGAAAGCCGCATCTAGTAGAGTATTGTGAATGGGTGTGTAGTGCGCCACACTTATGGATAGGAGGCTATGAGATGTTTTAGGAAATAGTTTCCCTTCTTTCAGTATTCATATCATACGAGTGAGCATGAGCTCAAGTTAAATTCTCAGTCTAATCTATTTCCTCCTTTTCGTTTACAAACGATGCCTCCCAAAAGGACAAATGAAAAGAGAACCAAAAATCAGTCAACACCTCAGCCCGTTCAGGCAGATCCCCTGGACGAGCATGTCTCTCATGCATAATTTAGAGCTACATTCACTACTCTAACCAACTCTATAGTAGATCAGAATAAATGACCAACTACTATTCTGGCCAATACTGTTGCAGCCAGGATTTGATAATTCATCTGAATGAATCCTCCCCTATTCTCAGGATCTAAGCTAGAAGAGGATTCACATGAGTTCCTCGATCAGGTCTAGAAAGTCACAGATATTATAGAAGTGATTTCCAGTGAAATTGCTGAGTTAGCTGCCTATCAGCTATAAGATATGGATCATACGTGGTTTAAGTAGTGGAAGGTAGACAGGGGCACTGATGCATAGCCCATAGAGTGGGAAGAGTTTGCTACTGCTTTCCTAGAGAGATTCTTTCCCTTAAATCTAAGAGAAGACCAGGTGTTAGAGTTTATCAACCTCATGCAAGGCAGTAAAAGTGTGAAAGAGTGTTTCCTTAAGTTTACTCAGTTATCCAAGTATGCTCCCCATGTAGTAGCAGACAGTAGGTCTAGAATGAGGAAGTTCATATCAGGGGTATCATATAGTATGGTTAAGGAGTGCAGGACAATGATGTTAATTAAAGAGATGGACAAATCCAGGCTCATGGTCCATGCTCAGTAGATAGAAGAGGTTAAGATCAAAGAGAGAGGGAGGCAGAATAAGAGAGCTATAACATGTGGTTTCAATTTCACTAAGCCTAAGTCATAAGGCGATAACGTTCCCAGTTTTATCCAAAATCTTCAGTTCCAGCTCCGTCTTCAGCCAGTTCTCTGGTACTTAAGTTCAAAAATGGTAACAATGATAGGGCTCTAGTCTCTAAATCTCATGGTAGTGTTAGCAGTGCTCAAACAATTCCTCTTTATAAGAAATATGGCAGAAACCATAAGGGTATCTGTAGAGCTGGCAGTGATATTTGTTTAGGGTATAGCAAGCTAGGCCACAGAGTTAGAGATTGTCCTCGGTCAGGTTCTTAGGGTAAGTATACTTTCTCTTCAGCTCAGTTAGGTCACCCAAATCAGCAGGGTGCCGCTTCCAGTGCCACCAGTAGGCAACGCCCAAATAGTCTTTATGCACTTTAGTCCAGACAAGATCAGGAAAATTCTCCTGATATGGTCACTAGTATGCTACAGATCTTCCATTTACATTTTTATGTCTTGCTAGATCCAGGAGCTTCTTTATCTTTCATAACTCCTCATATAGCCATTAAATTTGGAGTCAGTCCAGAAATCCTAGCATAGCCTTTCTCAGTTTCTACTCCAGTGGGTAAATCTATCAAAGCCCAACGGGTATATGGGAACTGTCCGGTTATGATATCTCAGAAAGTTACTTCAGCAGATCTTGTAGAGCTAGAGATAGTCGATTTTAATGTCCTTCTCTGCATAGATTGGCTCCATTCATGCTATGCCTCAGTTGATTGTAGAAATAAAATTGTTCATTTTTAGTTTCCAAATAAACCAATCCTTGAATGGAGGGGTAGTAGCACAGCACTTAAGGGTCAGTTGATTTCATACCTTAGAGAGAGAAAAATGATATCCAGGGATATTTCTATCATCTTGTATGAGTCAAGGAATCTAGTTCAGAAACCTCCAATCTTAAGTCAGTTCTAGCAGTAAATGAATTCTCAGGTGTGTTTCCCAAAGATCTTCCTGGAGTTTCTCCCGTTAGGAAAATTGACTTCGAAATAGACCTTCTTCCAGATACTCATCCCATATCTATACTGTCATACAGAATGGCTCCAGCAAAACTCAAAAAGTTAAAAGAACAGTTGAAAGATCTCCTAGATAAGTGATTCATCAGACCCAGCATCTCCCCATGGGGCACACCAGTTCTATTCGTGCGTAAGAAAGACGGTTCTCTTAGAATGTGTATTGACCACTGTCAGTTGAAAAAAGTCATAGTCAAGAATATATATCCATTTCCCAGAATTGATGACTTGTTTGACCAAACTTCAGGATGCTAGTTAATTTTGTTAGATAGACCTCAGATCAGGCTATTATCAGCTTAGATTCAGAGAATATGACATTTTGAAAACAGCTTTCAGAACCCGGTATGGTCATTTTGAGTTTCTAGTCATGTCCTTTGGTTATACTAATGTCCCAGTAGCTTTCATGAACTTAATGAATCGCGTGTTTAAACAGTACTTGGATATGTTCGTTAAAGTCTTTATAGATGACATTCTTGTCTATTCTTGTAGCGAGAATAATCATGCAGACCACCTCAGAATCATACTTTAGACTTACAAAACTCATCAGTTGTTTACCAAATTTAGTAAGTGCGAATTTTGGCTAAGGTCAGTAGAATTCCTTGGTCATATTATTTTTGGTGATGGCATTAGAGTTAATCCTCAAAAGACTGAAGTGGTGATAAACTGGCCTAGACCCATCTCTCCATTAGATAGCAGGAGTTTCTTTGGTTTAGCTGGCTATTACCATCGGTTTGTTGAAGGGTTTTCATCTATTGCATCCCCCATGTCCAAATTGACTCAGAAGAAAGTCCAGTTTCAGTGGTCAGATTTTTGTGAGAAGAATTTTCAAGAGCTAAAGACTCGACTCACCTCAGCCCCAGTTTTGACTCTACCAAATGGTTCAGATAGGTTTGTGGTGTACTGTGATACATCCAGAGTAGGTTTGGGTTGTGTCCTCATGTAGAGAGGTAAGGTTATAGCCTATGCCCCTAGATAGCTAAAGCTCCATGAGAAGAATTATTCAACTCATGATCTTGAGTTAGCAGCTATAATGTTTCCCTTAAGGATTTGGAGTCATTACTTGTATGGGGTGCATGTTGAAGTGTTCATAGATCACAAAAACCTTCAGTATGTGTTCTCTCAGAAAGATTTGAATTTGCATCAAAGGAGGTGGTTAGAATTATTAAAAGATTATGACATGAGTGTTCTTTATCATGCGAGCAAAGCCAATGTAGCGGTTGATTCTCTCAGTAGACTGTCTAAGGGTAGTCTTGCTCATGTTGAGGACAATAAGAAGAAGTTAGTTTAGAAAGTTCAGTAGCTTGCTCGACTAGGTGTCCACTTAGTCGATTCAGCAGAAGGTAGTGTATGGGTACAAAATAGTTTCGAATCCTCTTTAGTTTTTGAGGTAAAGGAAAAGCAGGATAGAGATCCCAGTCTTGTTAAGTTGAAAGAGTCAGTCAGATATCAGAAAGTAAAGGTTTTCTTTCAAAGAGAAGATAGTGTGTTGTGATGCCAGGGTCATTTATGTGTTCCAGGTGTAGATAACTTGAGGCAATAAATTCTTACAGAAGTGCATGGTGAAAGTTACTCTATTCATCCAGGGGGAACTAAGATGTACTACAATCTGCGGGAGATCTATTGGTGGAGTGGGATGGAGAGGGATATTATAAAATTTGTAGCTAAGTGCTCTACACGCCAGCAAGTTAAGATTGAGCACCAGAAACCTAGTGGGTCCATACAGGAGTTCAGTATTCCCACATGGAAATAGGAAAAAGTAAACATGGACTTTGTGATGGGTTTGCCTCGTACTCGTTGTCATCATGATTATATTTGGGTTATCGTAGACAAGATGACCAAATTAGCTTATTTCTTACCAGTTCATACTTTTTATTCATTCGAGGACTATGCCAAACTCTATATCAGAGAGTTGGTCAGGTTACATAGAGTTCCAGTATCCATTATCTCATTTCTGGAAAGCATTCCAAAAGTGTCTTGGTACCCAAGTTTACCTCAGTACAGCCCTCTACCCTTAGATAGATGGTTAAGCAGAAAGGACCATTCAAACTCTAGAGGATATGTTAAGAGCATGCATTATTGATTTTAAGGATAGTTGGGATGACCGCTTGCCTTTGATCGAGTTCGCATATAATAACAGCTATCATTCCAGTATTTAAATAGATCCATTTGAAGCTATCTATGATAGGAGATGCAGATATCTAATTGATTGGCTTAAGGTAGGTGAGGCCGCAGTAGTAGGGGCCGACCTTATGATCGATGCCTTAGAGAAGGTTTAGTTAATTAGAGAAAAACTTAGGGCTACCCAAAGCCGACAGAAATCATATGCAGATGTGAGGAGAAAGGATCTTGAGTTTTATATTGGTGATTTTGTGTTTTTGAAAATCTCTCCCATGAAAAGAGTAAAAAGGTTCGGCAATAAAGGAAAGCTCAGTCCCCGATATATCGGTCCTTACAGAATTCTCAAACATTTTGGAAAGGTAGCTTATGAGCTTGAGTTGCCTTTAGATCTAGCCTCAGTGCATCCAGTATTCCACGTCTCCTTGCTAAAGAAATGCATTGGTGACCCAGCAGTCATAGTCCTTTAGAGGACATAAATATTCAAAATGATCTCTCTTTAAAAGAGGTTCCAGTCCAGATCCTCGATCATAAGATTCACAGACTGAGGAACAAAGAAGTTCCCTTAGTCAAAGTTCTTTGGTGAAATCAGTCCGTTGAGGGAGCTACTTGGGAAGCAGAAACAGATATGCGAACCAAGCATCCTCGTCTCTTCTCCGCAACCTCAGATCCAGCTTAAGGTAACAGTCTTCCTTAGCTTTACTCAGCTCCATGTTCAGCTATAATTATAACTTGGTATCCATTACCATTGTATATATAGTCATGCATTCATGAATCAGTTTAGTCATGTACTCATACATCAGATATACATGTTCAGTATGAAAACCAAGCTTGTCAGTATCTTTAGTCACAAATTCCATTCATCAGATATGCATGTTCAGTGTAAAGAGCTCAGTTTGTCAGTAGTTCAGTCATGTAGTCATGAATCAGATATGCATGTTCAATGTGTAAGCTCATCCTATCAGTATCTCAGCTTAATCAGTCTCATTTGAGGATGAATATTCCCAAGGGGGAGATATTATATTACCCCATATTTCTTAAGCTTGACTTAACTCTCAATTCCTAAGTTATCTAATATAAAAAATTTTAAACACTCAGTATTTTCCAGTTTAGAACCTATCATTGCGTAGAAAATTGAATTAGTTTTCCAACGATATAAAATTTGCCTAAATTTGATAATCGGGTAAGAAGTTATGGCTATTTTAAGTCTCAGTCATTAAACATCGTAATTCAGGCCAGTAGCGCATCATGGAGTAAGCCAAAATGGCAATTGTCAGTTTCCAGTGAGGTACCGCGATACCGGCGCGTCGCATCAAATCTCATTTTCACAATTGTCCATTTCCAGTGTACCAACGCAACTCCAATGCGTCGTGGTGAACTTTCAGGTCCCAACCAACATGGAAACACGATACCATCGTGTCGCGCCACCATGCATTTTCCCAATTGGCAATTTCCAGAGACACGGCACGATAGCGCCGCATTGCACCAGGTGCCTATTTTGGTTTGATGGAAATTAAATATTTCATCCAGGGTTAAAATAGTCTTTTCCCATAATTTTAGCATGCTCAGATACGGGATTTAATCCCTAAAAATATTTTTAAGTCATTACTCACTCAATTTATCCCCAAATTAAAAGCATTATCTTTCAAAACTACAAACTCTAGCTTCAAGAAATCAAGATCAATCTCAAAGGATTCACCAAGAACTACAAGAAAATCATAAATTAAGGTATGTTAGGTGTTCATCTATGGGATCCTTTCACCCATAGAATCCACAAATCCATTTTCAAAATACAAGATTGTTGAATTATGAACTTCCATGCTTAAATTGAATTGAATTCATGTTCATGTTATTATTGGGTTTTAGTCCATGATTAAATTACATGCTTTATGAAATAAATCATTGTATGTGTTGAATTACATGATCTTCATGATAAATCCTTCAATTTGCAAGTTGATTGATCTATCCATGATAACTATGTATAACCTAAGCATGCTCCCCATGTGTTTGATAAAATGCCTATGTGAATGAAATAGTGCCATTATAAAATGATAGCATGTATTTCCCATTCATGTATAAGTAGATGCATTACAAGTGTTTGATTAAATGCCTCTATGAGTGAACTTTGGACAAGTATACATTGTTTTGATTTTCAAGAGTATAGTATGCTTTATTTTTCATGCTATTGAGTCCTGGGGGGATTTGATACCTGACAATGTAGTTGTGTGCCTAGAGCCAATGTCAGTTACAAAATCTCAGTCATATCACGATCAATAGTACTCTTAGTTACAAAACTAAGTAAGAACTCAGTCAGTTATCAAACTCAAGAAAACTCAGTATGCTCAGTATCAGTCCGGTTCAGTTCAGTGTCTTTCAGTTGGGAGTAGGATTCCACACCGAGTGAACCCAAAGATGAGGGCTCACTTGTCAGTAAAGGGTGTGATCTCTAGAAGCAATCCTTGCATTCCAGAACTACATAGCTAGTATAGGTTGAGACATCAAACCTACCAGTTGAGGGATGATGAGGTGTTTTAACCTGCCAGAAGAGGGTTACACTGTTCTCATTAGAGTACCTGTCAGATGAGGGTAACACTTCAGTGTCTTTACCCGTGGTACGGTACAGACACCATTCCAACTAGGGCATAGGTTGGACCCCAACTCAGTTGTACTAACTTATTTGGGGTGTGTCAGTTATATGATTACCTCCCATAGTCTCAGTCTCAGTCTTCAGAATAAAACTCAATTCAGTTCTACAGAATCAGGACAATCAGATATAATCAATTAGTATCAGTAACTTCAAATATCAGTTACTCAGTATCAGAACTCAGGACTTACCTTCAGACAAGCTTAGTTATGGCATTTATTTATATGTACATTAATGCATACTCAGTTTTTACAGAAGGATCAGTTACCCATGTACTCTCATGTTCAGTTACCTTATATCATACAGTCAGTTATTATTCATGCATAAGAACCCTAGCATTCAGCCTAACCTCATCTAGCATACCAGTACATTCCACGTACTGATGCATACTCTTTCTTTGCGCTATGATGTCTCTTATCATAGGTTCGTACGCTCAGGTTCCCAACTGCACATAAATATACTCAGATTTAACCAGCAGTAGTAAATTAGCAGTGAGTCCTCATCATTCAAGAATATTTATTTATTTTATTATTTAAGTTGACTCAGTATTTCAGCAGATGGAGTTAGTTGTGGCTTGTCCCATCAACTCCACTTTCAGACATTTTCAGTTAGAGGCTTTTCAGACTAGTTTTCAGTCAGTATTCAGTTTTACAGATATTATCCCAGATGATATATTTTATCAGCATTTACAAATTTTGAACGTTATGGCATTTCAGCTTATTATTTTGTATTTATTATAGTATCATGTTTCAGAGCTCACAGCAGATATCAGTCATGGGTTAGCTTGTGGTCCTTCGGGGTAGTAAGCACCGTGTAGCGTCTGGGGTATAGACTCAGGGCATTATAGTTAAGTGGAAAAATATCTAGATTACCCTCACTTAAACTACACCAAAATCCCGCCAAAGGGATACGACTATCCATACCAGTCGTACCCTCCAATATGAGTAGTACCCACCACTCGTACCCAAGGCCATCTCCCTTGGACCCAACACTATCCAAGGTACGACTCACCCCAACCTATGTCGTATCCATAAATACGTCTGGTACCCATGATTCGAACTTCTGGCAGAATAGAATCCCAATAGAACTAAACACTGACCACCATACGACTCCATGGTACGACTCGTACCCTAGCTTATGGCTCATGGTGAGCCACTCGTACTCAGATCCAACCTAAGTTATCAAGTCTAAGATTAAGTGAAGTAATCAAACAACCCGTATCCACCATTACGACTCATACCAAGCAAATCATACCTATTTCAGTAACCAAATCCATCCCACCAACTAACACTGGTTAGCATATGACTAATTCATACTACTCGTACCCCGGTGTAGTCGTTTCCCCTAGTTGTATCCTGTCTAGAGACCACAAATCTAGGAAATTTTCTAAGGTCCAGAAACCTAGGGTGTTTCAGTCTCCCCCACTAGGAACATTCATCCCCAAATGACGGATAAGGTAGGGTAACCACAAGCACGATTCATTTGCATTATCAAATATCAATCCAACCTTTAACCAAGTTAGAAAAAAATGATGCAAAGATATTAATAATTCCTTTAACAAAGTTTGAAAACAAAAATATGTTGATGAAACATACCTTTCGCATGAATCTCGGGAACATAAAACAAATGTGGATGCTTGGACTTCATGTCCTCCTCCGCTTCCTATGTAGACTTTTCCACCTTATTGTTCTGCCATAGAAACTTAACACATCCTTGGTTCATAACCGACAAACCTGCTGATCTAATATATCAAGTGGGACCTTTTCATAAGATAGAGAATCCGAGATACCCAGTCCCTTCAAAGGAACTACTGAAGAAGGATCAGCAATGTACTTCCTCAACATAGAGATGTGAAATACCGTATGAATAGAGCTCAAACCAGAAAGCAACTCCAATTCATAAGCCACATTACCAACCCTCCACAAAATTGCATAAGGACCAATAAACTGGGGACTGAGCTTCCCCTTTTTCCAAACCGCATTACTCCCTACATGGGAGATACCTTTAGGAACACCTGATCCCCAACCTCAAACTCCAAGTCTCTACGCCTTACATCCGCATAGGACTTTTGGGGACTTTGTACAGCCTTAAGCCTATCCCAAATCACCTTCACCTTTCCCATAGCCTGATAAACTAAGTCCGGACAAAACATGTCCACCTCACCAAGCTCAAACCACCCTATAGGAGATTTGCACCTCCTACCATATAATGCCTCAAAGAGGGACATACCAATAAAAGAATAATAGCTATTATTGTAAGCAAAATCTACCACAGGTAGATCCTCAACCCAATTGACACCATAATCAATCACGCATGCTCGAAGAATATCCTCCAATGTCTAATTATTCCTCTCCGCTTGTCCGTCTATCTGCAGATAAAAAGCAGTAGTCAGACTAACCTTAGTACCCAATCCTTTCTGAGAAGACCACCAGAAATAAGATGTAAATTGTGTACCACGATCAGAGATAATCAAATCAGGTACCACATGCATCTTTACTATCTCATAAAGATACAAATTTGAATAATCTTCAACGAAAAGGTAGTCCTCACTGGCAAGAAGTGAGCAGACTTTGTCATCCTATCCACGATGACCCAAATTGAATCAAATTGATTTCGAGTCCGAGAAAAACCAATAACAAAATCCATGTTGATCACCTCCTATTTCCATTCGAGTAACTCAATTTCTTTATACAACCCACTAAGCCACATGTGTTCAACTTTAACTTGTTGGCACACCATGCATTTGGCTAAAAATCAGCCACACCCCTTTTCATACCATTCCTCCAATACATATCCTTGAGATCATGATACATTTTTGTCAAACTAGGATGAACTACATAGCACAATTCATGCGCCTCAGCCAAAATCCTTTGTTGCAAACCGTCGACATTAGGAACACACAACCTTTCTTGGTACCGTAAAGTACCATCGCCACTGATCTCAAAGACCATTACCTTTTGTCCAACTACATCACTCCTGATTTTCATCAAGACAGGATCTAGAACTTTTTTCTCCTTAATCTCTACACCAAGAGACGACCTAACCACTTCTTAAACCATTATACCACTATCCTTGGAGTCCAAGAGACGAACTCTAAGAGTGGCCAACCGATGAATATCCTTCACTAGTTCCCTCTTTTCATTCTCCACATGAGCCAAACTCCCCATGGATAACCTGCTAAGAGCATCAGCTACTACATTAGCTTACTTGGGTGGTATTGAAGACTCATATCATAGTCTTTGAGAATCTCTAACCATCTCTTTTGCCTGAGATTTAGCTCCTTCTGCGTGAACGCATAATGTAGACTCTTATGATCTAAAAAGATGTCTACGTGCACTCCATACAAATAATGCCACCAGATTTTCAAAGCATAGACCACTACTAAAAGCTCCAAATCATGAGTAGGATAATGCCTCTCATGTACCTTTAACTGCCTGGAAGCATAGGCAATCACATTCCCATGCTGCACCAAAACACAGCCAAGTCTAACCCAGGACGCATCACAATAAACTACAAACCCCTCCATACATTCAAGCAAAGTAAAAATTGGAGTTGAAGTTAGCTTATCCTTCAGTTTCACAAAACTCCCTTCACACGCATCCGACCAAGAAAACTTAACCTTCTTCTGAGTCAACTTAGTCAAAGGAGCAGCTACCCTCGAATACTTTCCACCTATTGCCTATAATACCCAGCCAAACTCAAGAAGCTCTGAATGTCAGTTGGAGTCATTGGTCTAGGCCACCTTTTAACCATGCCACCTTTTGCAGATCCACCATGATCGTTTCACTAGAAATAAAATGACTCAAGAAAGTTACAGTGTTCACCCAAAACTCACACTTAGAGAATTTGGCATTTAATTGTTACTCTTTCAAGGTCTGCAACACCACACAGAGGTGATTGGCATGACCCACCTCACTTTTAGAATACAGCAAGATGTCATCAATAAAGACAATGACAAAAAGATCCAAGAACTACTTGAAAACCCTATCCATTAAATCCATAAATGCCACTGGGGTATTAGTCAAGCCAAAAGACATAACCAAGAACACAAAATGTCCATACCGAGTACGAAAAGTCCTCTTGGGATATCCTTCTCCCTAATCTTAAGTTGATGATACACATACCGAATATCTATCTTAGAAAAGAACTTGGCACCATGCAATTGATCAAATAAGTCATATATCCCTAGAAGAGGATACTTGTTCTTAATTGTTATCTTATTCAACTGTCGATAAATGATGCATATCCGAAGGAAACCATCCTCCTTGCACACAAACAACACCGGTGCACCCTAAAGAGATACACTAGGATGAATAAACCCCTTTATCCAGAAGATCCTTAAGTTTCTCCTTGAGTTTTCTCAACTCAGCTGGAGCCATTCTATAAGGAGGAATAGATATTTGATGAGTGTCTGAAACCAAATCAATACCAAACTCAATTTCCTTATCTGGAGGAACACCAGGAAGATCATCCAGAAAGACCTCAGTAAAATCACTTACCACTATAGCCGAATATAAATAAGGACCCTTTAAGTTAGAATCTTTAACCCAAACCAAGTGATAAAGACACCCTTTGGAGATTAATCTCTGAGCTTTAAGATAAGAAATAAACCTCTCCCTAGGAGCTAGGGAACCACCCTCCTACTCTATAACTAGCTCACCAGGGAACTTAAAGACAACCTTACGAGTCTAACAATCAAAGCATGCATAACAAGAGTGTAACCAATCCTTCCTCAGAATAACATCAAAATCCACCTTGTTTAGTTTGAACGGATCCACCAATATTTTTTTACCACCAACAGATATCACACACACCCTATAAACTCTCTAAGAAATAACTGAGTCACCCACCGAGGTAGAAACAGAAAAAGGATCCAAAACAACCTCAAGATCAAAACCAAAACATATAGCCATATATGGGGTCACATAAGAAAGAGTGGACCTCGAATCAAGAAGACAATACACGTCACGAGAAAAGAGTTGTAACGTACCAGTAACAACATCAGGTGATGCCTTAGATTCCTATTGAGATGCAAGAACATGCAACCTATTTTGGCTAGAACCAGCACCAAAAGTTGGAGTGGACATAGAAGCAATACCACTAGGTGCAAGCGCAAAAGATGAAGCAACCAGAGCTATGACTGCTCTGAAATACCCTTACCAACTGGACAATTCCTGAGAATATGGATTGGCTGGCCATATTTAAAACACATATCCCTTCCTTCATTGTAAAAGCCCCGATGAACAACCATAAAATTGGCAAATAAGACATAAAAAAGTCAGTTGTGCCCCACTGGCCTGAGATTAGGCACCGTGTGCTAGGAAATTTTCATGATCTTGTTGAAGCCTATCACCCAAAGGCTTTGGGTAAAGAGCGCTAGCAGAAGATATGGAACCATAATTCCCCTAATTCTTATTTGGACACTTACCGCCATCTCGACCACCCTGCTACTGCACACCACCCTACTTAGAAAACCTGCTCATCTTACCCTGTCTTTCCCAAAACTCTGTATGTTTTCTCTTTTCATTCTCCACCTATTGCATGTGAACAACCAACCTCAAAATATCATTATCTTTAATCAGTGAAGCAGTCTTGCTTTCAAGGAATAAATCCTGAGAAAGCTCAGAAGTGAACTTTTTCATCCTCGCCCTCATATCAGCCATAAAATTTAGAGCATACCTTGACAATTGATGAAATTTTAAGGCATATTCCTTGACAGATATTCTACCCTACTTAAGAGTTATAAACTCTTTCATCTTCACTTCCCTCAGCCCTTGAGGAAAGAAGTGATCTACAAAAGTATTAGAAAAAGCTTCCCATAAGGACAACTCCTCAACGTCACCTCTATTCTTATCCCACTCCTTGTACCATTAGTACGCAGTATATTTGAGATGATAAGCTATAAAGTTCACACCTTCCACATTTGTGGCCTGCATCACTTTGAATATTTTCTCTATTTCATACAAAAAAAATCTTAAAAATCCTCCTCCACTTTCACACCAGTAAAAGTAGGAAGATTCATCTTCATAAACTAGACAACCCTTGTGGACTCAGTAGATGAAACACCAGATCCATCCCATTCATCCTGAGCAGCAACCAACTGAGCAATAAAATAAATTAATAACCAAAATTTTGTATTAGTCACCGCACCTTGAGGAGGACAAATAGCAATCAGGGGAACTCCCGAACAATTAGGGATAGGACCTTAAGATTGAGTATGAACTCCAAGTGTAGGGAGTACCCCATCAAAATCATCCCTATATGGGATAGAAGAATTTCCTTATGTTCCAGATAATCGAGGCATGATCTGAAAAGCGAACAAATAAGAATTAGAGGAAACTCCAAGACTTATACTCCAAGCTTGAAAATAGAATACCAAGAAAGTAAAACATTCCTAAATGTATTGGAGCCTCTCTCTTATGAAGGTGTCATGCTACATACCCCTAAAAGAGACTCTACTAGATATGGCTTTGTGGACCCCCTGAACGGGGCCTGATGCATGTAGTCGCACGAACAGTTGATACCACTAGATTAAGAGATTCTCAAGTACCCTTCAGTCACATGATACACATGTACAATGTACTTAGACAATTCTCACATACCTCGTAGTATCATAAAAGGGTCGTCATGCCCTACCCCTCATGTCGAAAAACATGAGTTTCCAGTTTTCATTCATTGAACTCCCACCTTCATGGTTAGCTATCATACCCCATCATTATTGATCCATTAAAACCATTTCCAACCAACCAATCAATTGTTCCATTTATCATTTACCAAGGCTATTAAAAGTGGTATCGTCACACTGACTATAACTTGCAAGTATTTTTCTTAGCCAAACCTTTTAAGGTAAAGGGATTCCGATGTACCAGTTTACCAAGTTAACCTGGGGGAGTCCCATGTACCCCACAAATATTCCATTATATTTTCTTTAGGGATTCCATTATACCCCATAGGGATGTTTATTAAACCAAACCATTCTGTTTAACCTTTATAAACCATCTAAACCATTTAGGGTTCTACTACCAAGGTTAAACCATGCATAAGTTCTATTAAAAGTCCGATAATGAAGTGAAAACATTCTCTTAGGTATTTTATCAAACATATTGGAGGCATAGTATTTCCAATATCAAAATTAATTACCAAATAACTATTCCCGTGCAACCAATCATCTAAAAGCACCATAAAAGCATATAAAAGCATAATTAAAACATGAGAAAACTATAATCAAGCATTTATACCAAAACCCCTTAAATTATATTTGAAAACCCAAAATAATACAATAATCAAACCATGAAAACATTGTATAAAACCATGCCTTTAGTTGGAACTAACAATGAGGGAAGAGAACATGCCATAAACTAAGAAGATGGTGGAGAGAAATCACCAACACAAGCCCCAAATTAATCCTTAAGATGAAACCCTAGCTTCTATTGCCTAAGAACTTTAGAGAGGATTAAAGAGTGCTTTCTAAGTGATAAAGAATAGAATAATAGCGCAAATAACGTTCCAAGTGAGTTAAAAGTCATCGGGCCTTATTAGGTTAAGTGGAGAAATACCCAGATTACCCTCACTTAAACTACACCAAAATCTCGCCAGAGAGATACAACTATCAATACCAATTTACCCTCTAATATGAGTGGTACCCACCACTTGCACCCAAGGCCATCTCTCTTGGACCCGACACTGTCCAAGGTACAACTCACCCTAACCTATGTCGTATCTATGTATACGATTGGTACCCATGATTCGTACCCCTGGTAGAATAGAATCCCAAGAGGACTAAACACTGACCACCATGCGTGTCCATGGTATGACTCATACCCTGGCTTACGGCTCATAGTGATCCACTCGTACTTAGATCCAACCTAAGTTACCAAGTTTATGATTAAGTGAAGTAACCAAACAACCCGTATCCACTATTATAACTCATACTAAGCAAATCATACCCATTCCAGTAGCCAAATCCATCCCACTAACCAACACTAATCAGTATACGACTAAGCCATACCACTCGTACCCCGTTGTATGAGTCGTTTCCCTTAGTCGTATCCTATCCATAGACCGAAAATCCATGAAATTTTTTATGTTCTAGAAACCTAGGATGTTTCAATTATATTGTTATATGTTCGAAGAGCATCTGACTCAGGGTACATATTGTTTGGTTGGGTTAGGTATTAGGGGTTATCTCCAGTCTTGGTTGTATTAGAGATTGCTCATTACAACAAGGCCCTGGTTCAGGTCATGTTATAGTGCCATTAGGTGCATATACTATAGACCCTACGACTTACATCATACGACTCATTAGGGGACCCTACAACTTGTTGGGTCTTAGTCATTACCAAGCTAGCAACACTTGGAATATACAATGGTTTGTTTATGATTAGGACATTACGACTCGTAATGAGTCCAAAGACTAGTTGAGAGCCACTCGTGCTTAGAACGGAGAACTTAGCCATAAACATTGGTCAAGCTATAATTTGGGTCCTTACAACTCGTTAAGAAAATTTTAGAAAGTTTTAATGACAAAAAATCTGGGATGTTACACTAGCACTGTGAAGTAGCCCTGAACTCAGCTTGAGATACTTGTTCATTCAAAGGGTCTTCAAGAACTGACGGTGGTGCTTGTTAGTTCCTATTTCTCCTTCCGTTAGTTATCTTAGGATGCATGGTGTATAAACTAATAGAGGATGAGTTAGAAGAGAAATTTTAAAAGAGTTCACACTCTATTGCATGACATAGATCATGAAAAAAGTGAGACCTTCCTAAAATATTTCGTAGCCTCTCGCTTATGTGTGGTGCGCTTCAAACCCATGAACTCTCGCTTATAAGTGTGGTGCGCTTCAAACCCATGAACCAGACTCTTCTTAGTGTATCTTTTAGACACCCTAAGACACTCTAAACCAAGCTATGATACCAAGTTTATCATGACTCGAGACTACCTCCTAGTCGTAACATAGTTCTTAGAGCCACAAGTGAGCCCAAGCTAACCCATGGCCTTGCATGCATTAGAATACTAAAGAAACCAACAAAATATTAGGAGAAAGCTAACTGACATAAATAAAATAAGTAATAATGTAAAACTAAATGTTAATCAAATTGGAAATAGAATTGTCTAACAACCCAGTAAGCTGAAAATCTAAATATTTGTTTGAAAGCCTCTACTCATAATGAGATATTGGGACAAGACCCCCAACTAAATCCAACTAACTAAAACTGAAATAAACTAACAAAGGACTAAAGAACTGATAACTAGTCCTCAAAAAATAAGGACTCACCAAAAGTTATTGCTGAACGTGTCACGGGAACATGCTAAGTGCAATTCGGGTACTAAGAGTCCAAACCTATATTATTAGATAATATAGTATAGGAAAGTATGAGATCAGTACTTTAAATGTACTGAGTATGTGAGATGGAAAACTAACTAGCATAAAATGAACATAAAGTCATGAACATGTAAACTGAATACAAAACAAAATATAAACATGTGTTGGATAAAACTGAATACTAAATAACAGAATGCGTAGTCAAGCAAATCTGGATTGAAAATAAATTAAAAATGAACTGAGTACTGTGGGAGCCAACGATAACCTATATACTCCAATCTGAGCAAAACCAGGATCCAACCTATACCCCCAATTTAAAGGATGTTAGTACCTTGCCAAGGGTACTAATACTGGCTGGCGTGGATCCATTAAACTGATGTTCTAAAGAACTAGGATGCCATACCTTAACTGATAAGGGACCCTTATAACATACGGTGGTACTGTAGTTATGGAACTTAGGGACTGCTATTAACGGTCTCTGCCTAACTAACGAGGGAGTCGTCATCCCTGCATTCACTTGGTGCTAAGTACTACTACCAAATAAGCGAAACTGAAAATTGATATATATATATATATATATATGTTAAATATAGTAGTATTCATGAAAATAGCAATATATGTATAACCTGAATTGTTCAAAGCATGTTCTAGTTTATGTATGAAATCCTAGGTATCGGGTGTTCATAACCTACCAGCTTTTTCTAATGCAAATGAACATGAAAATAATTTAAAGTTAATCACAGTAGAGATTTTTACAAAACATATCACAAACTTAATAAATTGTCAATAATAAGAAAATTCATGATGGTGAGTATGGGAACATGCAATTCCTATGAGAAAACATGTACACATGGTTTATTTACACAAATAGACTGGAGGAATTTAGTTGCTCATATTTAACCTGAACTTAATTCTTAGAGGGAAATTAAACTTAAGGATTTGAAAGTTTTTAGGACTCAATGGGTTGAAGGGAACCACTGATGAAATCACACATACCTGAAGGTGGAATTCTTGGAGAAATCCTTATAATTGAGCTTGTTCTTGAGGAATCCTAACTTGGCTTTAGAGAAGAATAAATAACCCCTTTTTGCTATGTGTGGAGTGAGTTTGAGTTAATGAGGTGTTAGGGTAAATTTAACCCCTAATAACTTATGTTTGAGTTCCCAAAAGATGGGGGTTTGGGATTAGAAGAATGGGAATTAACCAAAAATCCATTTTTAAATCGTGCAGGAAATTACTGGTTTCAGTCGTAATGACTCAGGCTACGACTTGTATGACTGGTCACAAGTCATGACCTGGGGACCTAATCATTGGGTCCTTAATATTTTGACAATGACTTCCCTTTTAAAGACTTATTGGGTCTGATCACAAGTCATTAGGAGTAGTCGTTGTCGGGGGCTTACTTTCTTGGTTTCTTTCTTTTGTAATAACAGGTCTACCTACCAACTCGTTAAGACTGATAATGAGTCATTGGATGGACTCATCATCACATTTTTATAATACATCACTGTCATGGAAACGACTCCACACAAAGACTCATTATCTATTAATGGGTCATTACCTAAGTCGTTGCCACTGGCAGTTTGACAGTCCCTCAATCAACTTCTCATAACTTCTTTCTATGATATCGGACTAAGGTGAGACTGGTGGCTTTGGTAAGCTAATTTAATGTCCTATATAGTGATGGGTCTAGAGCTAAAAACTTGAGGTATTACAACTCAGTGCTGAGTACTACTCCCAATTGAAAGACAGTGATAACTGATGTATGCTCAATATAGTAATATTCTTGAAAATAGAAACATGTGCATAATCTAAAGTGATCAAAGACATGTCAACTAATATATGCATGAATTCCTAAGTATCGAGTGTTTATTACCCACCAGTTTTTTTTAATGCAACTAAACATGATAATATTAAAAGTTGATCATAATAGGAAATTTCATAATTAAAGTCCAAAACTCAATAGTTTATCAGTAATAAGAAAATTTATGATGGTGAGTATGGGAATGTATGGGAAAACATGTACTCAGGGTTGAATTCAAGAATTAAGCAACAATTCCAAGAAAACTATAGTTGTCATGGAAACCTAATCAAAAAGGGGTGAATTTAACTCAAGAGTTTGAAGAAATCTTCGGGACTCAGTGGGTGGAAGGAACCCATTGATGAAATCCCACATATCTAGAGATGGAAGCCTTGGAGAAATCCTTGAATTTTGAACTTAAGATTGAGGAACCCTAACTTGGTTGTGGAAAGAATAATCGCTCTTTTTCTTGGCTTCAATTGATTTTATGAGTAAATAGGGATTTTGGGGGAAAAGAGGCTTATATTCCACCCTTAAGAAAGCCTAAACGACGTGGTTTAGAAGTTAAAAGAATGTAAAAATACCAAAAACACCTCCTTAAAATGTTTAGGAATTTTTGGGAAACAATCATCATGGCTCAGGTAAAAATTCGTTATGTCTAATCACGAGTCGTGGCCTGAGTCATGACCTGAGGACCTAAGTTTTGGGGTTTTCTTATGACAACGGATCCTCTCCTGATGAATCATTAGGACTGACCACGAGCTGTCATGAAGAGTCGTTATCAAGGGGCTATTTTCTTGATCTATTACTATTGTGATGATGGGTCCACACACAACGACTCGTTTAGTCTGGCAACTAGTCATGTGTTAGACTCATTGTCACTGGACTGAATTTCTTGGTCCCTCACTGTTGTGGCTATGAGTCTAGGCTATGACTCATTTTGTCTGACAATAGGACGCTGCTAGAGTCATTGCCACTGGCAGTTTGACAGTGCCTCAAAAGATTTTCCATAACTTTTTAATACGACCTTGGATTAAGACGAAACTAGTGGCATTGAAAAGCTAACTCGATGATCCATCTTTTGGTGGGTCTAGAACTCAAGGACTTGCGTTATTACAAAAATAATTCTTTTAAAGATATAGCACAGAATAATTAGAGGTTAAATGCTAATATAAATCCTTTCCTAAATTTTAAAGAGGACCATCATAGAGTGAAAACTAGTTTAACTGCCTAGAGTAAAGAAACTTATGATGACATTTTTAAGCAGTTAATTATCAGGGAGGATATTTTCAAGATTAAAGAAAAGATGCTTGAAGTAGTCCTTAATGCTGATTTACAAAGACCTCGTGCTGAATATAAGAAACACTTATATTTTGAAGAGATTTTCTAGCAACAAAAGGTAAGGTATTACTGGTTTGAGAATGAAGATACAAACACAATTTTTATAGCACTATGAAGGGTAGAAGGAAGAAACTTCAAATTTAAAAAATTCAAAATAGTGTGAGCATTTGATTGGATAACAAAAATAAAAGTACATGAGTAGCTTAATCCTATAAGCATAATCAATTTATGCAGGAAAGAGATGTTACCTTTTTTCCCTTACTCAGACATATTTCGGTTAATATCTTTGAGGAAGATAATTTTATACTTTGATGAATGTCAAAATAAAAGAAAGTTAAAATGTAATGCCTCGAAAATGGGTCCCAAGATGTCACACGGTGCTCAAGACTACAAGTAGTCTCAAGCTAACCCTGTAAGCCTTCTACTAAATTTGAAACTCATATTAAAGGGAATCTGAGCATATAATCAATACTGAATTTTTGCATTCTGTCTGAACATAATATCTGAGAACCTATAACTAGAAAGTCTGATCAACAAATACTGAAAATCTGAGTTATGAGTAGTAGTCCGACAAGCCTCTACTGCTAAAAACTAGAGAGCCGCAGGGATAGACACCCAGATGACTCAAAATGACTGAAAGCAACTGATATCAAACTACTAAGGTAAATTAGAAGACTGAATAACCAGGTCCTAGATTATCAGATGTAGATGGAGATGCTCAAAATCACTCATGCTGCTGAAGTTGAGCACCTAAACCTATATTATTAAACAATGTAGCACTAGACATATATCTGGATCAGTACTTTGAGAATGTACTGAGAATGTGGGGGTGAATGCACAAGTAAAACAATATCTCAATGTTCATCAAAAATCACTAAAACTAAATACTAAATGTAATGACTCGCATTGGCTTAAATAATCGAAAGTTGAAAATCATAAGTCATAAGTAAGGAAACATACCGTATAAGTCTTGTGAGCAATCACATTTAGTTATCGGCTGTGACGCAATGGACATGGCAGAAGCAATGGACGCAAACCCCTCAACAAAACATCAATAATAGCTAGCTAAACCCAAGAAACTTCTGATGTCAGATGGAGAAATGGGTCTAGGCTAGTTTTTCACTGCTTCGATCTTTTAGAGATCAACTCTAATGTCGTCACCAAAAACTATATGATCTAGGAAAGCTACTGACCTTAGCCAAAATTCACACTTGCTGAATTTGGCGAACAACTGGTGATCTCTAAGAGTTTGCAACACAATTCTAAGATGATCTGTGTGGTCCTCCTCACTATGGGAATAGACAAAAATATCATTTATAAAGACTATGACAAAAATATCTAGGTACTGTTTGGCTGTTGGAGCATTTGTTAGCTCGAAAGACATGACTAGGAATTCAAAGTGACAGTAACAGGTTCTGAAAGCTGTCTTGAGAATATCACATTCCCTCACTCAAAGTTGATGATAGTCAGATCTAAGGTCTATCTTAGAGAAGTAACTCGACCTTAGAGTTGATCAAATAAGTCATCAATTCTAGGAAGAGGATATTTGTTTATAACTATGACTTTATTTAGCTAACGATAGTCAATGCACATATGCAGAGACCATCTTTCTTTCGCACAAATAGGACGGGAGCGCCCCATGGAGAAACACTAGGCCTTATGAAACCTTTATCTAAGAGGTCTTTGAGTTGCTCTTTCAACTCTTTAAGCTCGGCAGGATCCATACGATATGGAGGAATAGAGATGGGCTGAGTATCAGGAAGAAGATCAATGTCGAATTCTATTTCTCTGTTGGGAAATACCCCTGGCAAATCTTCTGGAAAGACTTCAGGAAACTCATCGACCACACGGACTGACTGAACCATTGTTGTCACAAACTTAGTGTCCTTGACTCAAACTAAATGATAAATGCACCCTTTTGAGATCAACTTTCTATCCTTAAGAAAGGATATAAAATGACTCTTTGGAGACACTGAATTACCTTCCCACTCAAAGACTGGCTCATCTGGAAACTGAAACTTCACCACTCGAGTGCAACAATCTATAGATGCATAACAAGAATGGAGCCAATCCTTGCCCAAAATAAAGTCAAAGTTGACCATATCTAATTCTATTAGATCTACTAACATGATCCTATGAAGGACAGTGATAGGACACTTTCTATAGATCTATTAGGCAACAACTAACTCACCTACTATGGGTAGAAACTGAGAAGGGCTTAGAAAGCTTTTCAGGATCTATTCTAAAATTTACCACAACCAACGGAGTCACATAAGAGAAATTTGACCCTAGGTCTAACCGCACATAAACATCAAAATGAAAGACACAAAGTATATCGATAACAACATCTGATGAACTCTCCTGCTCCTGGTGGGATGGTAAAGCATAGAACCGATTCTGGCGCTGACCGCCACAATGGATCATGAAAGAAAAGAGATAATTTTCCCAAAACAACCCATAGCCTTTTGCTCATAAATGTGGTGCACTTCACACCCATGACAATACTCTACGTACGTAGCTTGTCTGACTCCCTAGGACTCTTTAAATCTTAGGCTCTGATACCAAGTTTGTAACGCCCCAAAAATGGGTCCCGGTCCCGAGACATCACACGGTACTCAAAACTACAAGTAGTCTCAACCTAACCCTATAAGTTTTCTACTAAATCTAAAACTCATATTAAAGAGAATCTGAGGATACAATCAATACTATATTTCAGCATCCTGTCTGAACATAATATCTGAGAACCCATAACTAAAAAGTCTGATCAACAAATATTGAAAATCTGAGTTATGACTACTAGTCCGACAAGACTTTACTACTAAAAACTAGAAAGCTGCAGGGATAGATCCCTAGCTGACTCAAACTGGCTGAAAGTAAATGAAATCAAACTACTAAGGTAAACTGGAATACTGAATAACTGGGTCCCCAAACTATAAGGACTCACCAACTGTCATATGTGGATGGAGATGCTGGAAATCACTCACACTGTTGAAGCTGAGCACCTGAACCTACATTATTAAACAATGTAGTACATAGTCATATAAATGGATCAGTACTTTGAGAATGTACTGAGCATGTAGGGGTAAATGCGCAAGTAAAACAATATCTCAATGTTCATCAAAATTCATTAAAAAAAATTGCATGCTAAATATAATGACTCACATTGGCTTAAATAACTAAAAGCTGAAAATCATAAGTCATAAGTAAGGAAGCATGTAGTATAAGTCTTGTGAGCAATAACATTTAGTTCTAAGAGTTGTACTTGTATTCTATATTTAAATCATGTAAGCTAAGTGTAGAAAGGGCTCACTTTTATATCTGTGAACTGAAAGCTGAAATCTCATCACTAAAGTCTGATGTAAATCAATATCTGAATAAAGTTGTGAGCCTTTACACTTAGTTTCAAAAAGCTTTTCTGTTATTATTTTCTATTAGGCTTTAGGGAGGTTCTTCTAACCGACATAAACCATATGAGCTATCATGGAGTCCAAAGTCTAGTTCCCCTAAGGGGAAAACCTCACGTTGGGGAGAGGTGTCATACTCTTGCCAGGGAGTATAACCTGAACTAAGGATTCATGCTGAAAGATAATTATGCATCTGTTTGTTTAAAACTGAAATTTAAGCTATGAAGTGGATTCCGTATCTTAGCTATGGATCAAAAGGTCAAATACTGGCTCAAAAACTGATCATAAACATATCATGGGTTGCTTAAAAGCATAATTTATTGGAAAGCATTAGCCAAGCACGTGGAATTTTTATTTTTATTATATAATGGGTGGGAATGAGATTTGGTTTTAAAATCTTTGTCCGCTAGGATATCCTATTAAAATATGTAACTCATCTAAAAATTTAAACGGTTAAAAACATACATCCTTATTCTTTAACTATAATCTCCATAATTTCTTAATTATAAATAAATAGAACAAACGAAATGCAAATAAAAAAATCATGAGGGAGGCAGTTTGGTAGATGGCGGGACAACTCTCTTCACATCAACACTAATCGGTTCGGTAATAGTATATCGTATCGATTTGTTCATGATGATTAAAATAGAAGAAAAATAATGAGTAATGTCAATCGAACCAATACTGTTGTGGTAGATCCATTAATATAATTAGATCATAGGGCTTGGCCACGTAGTTTTTAGAAATATGTTGATGTAGCATACTTTGCGTCTATTTTCTTTTATCTTTTTTTGATAATTCTTTGTTTATTTTTGTACACTATCTACTAAGTAAATGAGTTAATAAAAGTTTTAAAAATCAACTAAGTAAATGGGCTAATCAATATATATATATATAAAGGAGAACCATAGAGGGGGTGATGTGACACCTCTCTATGACCTCCATTCATATTTATCTTTTTTGTGGTTTTTTTAAATTTTTTCTTTTATTTTTTGCATTGATCAATTTGTTCAAAAAAATCTATCACATTTATTTATGCAAGTATATTTCATAGGTTACAAAAAAACCTCCATCTATTTATATTCTTCATTTAAAAACATGTCTCTTGAACTTCCTTCTTTATGACTCAACTAATCTATAAATAGCAAGCATGAAGTGTCTATATGTATGCTGTTATTTATCAAGTATTTTATTAATATTACTGGATTACGTAATACCTAATTATTTTGGTTTATTGTTAATCTAATTCAGTTTCATTGTATTCATTTTTGTGCTCTAACCATTTTTATTTGTTGGTTGCTACAGTTGAAATTCAAAAGGAGGAAGAAGAAGAAGAAAAGGATGATTCGTTTACATAAATATTTTAGTTGAGGAGAAGGGAAAGAAGTCAAGAACGCACCTCAAGTAACTAGGTGCGGGTATTGACTTCATCATTATCGAAATTCATTATGATGTATACAAATTTCCTTTTTTTGTTTCTTTGAATTTCTTTAGTTAAATCAAGTTTTTTCTTTTCTCGTGTTAAATGTTTATGGTTTCACTTTTGCTTGGGGCTAAGGACCAGTTCTTTTCTCTAACTATTTATTTTTAAGGAGAACTGCAAAATGTTAAAAATTTCTAGATGTCTTTAAGAGGTTTCTATCAAGTATTTCGAGATCTTCACTTCTCACCAGATTGTTGATAATTTTATTTGTGCATATTCGCTAACATTTTGGTGAACGACTATTTGTGTCAATATCATCAATTGTCTGATTTATAAAAATCCTGTGTTGTTTTGTATATAAAAATTATGCCCTATTTTGTATTTTAATATACAGAAAGTATTGGTATGATTGGCGGCTAATTATGTCAATTTTAATTATTATAATGAGTCTTTTGTTTCAATTAGAAATGTGGGTTGTCGACTTTACTTGATCTATTGAAATGTCCGTCTTTATATTTGATTTCTACTCTTGATCTCTTCTAATATGAGTCAATCAATGAAAATACAAAATTTTGATTCAAGTTAATAGTAGAAAATTTTCTTCCTTTTTCATTGTTGTTTAAGGTAAGTTTTTCAGTTACAATGTAATACAATGTTCACGTATGAAAGAATATGCGTAAGTACTAATTACACGATGCATTTTGAATTTAACAGAAGGAGAATTCGTTTAACTTACTCCTTTTCAATTTGAGTTGTAGTTTAATCTTGAGTTGTTTTAACTTATTCTATGTTATGTTAGTGACATTCAAAGAAGAACAAAGATGGTATATTTTTTGTTGATAAGAATTTAATTTAGATTTCAATGCTTTTGTATTTTGAAGTAGAAATAACTAAAGGTTCGGCAACTAATCTAAAAACATACATGAATTTGATAATGTTCTAAACTTTAATTTCTCCTTTAATCGCTACCTTTATTAATTTAATTTTTAATGATTTCGAAATTGCCAACTTAATTTCTCATGTTTATAACCTCCAAAAATTAATGTACAATTCTGAGATATTTTACTTCAAGAAAAATATGTATCATACCCTATTACATCTGAAGATTTAAAATGAAGAAAACGAGAAAAAAGGTCAAAAAAAAAAAGAGATATTTCACATAGTTTTTATTAAAGTTTGTATATAGTATGATATAGTTAGATTTTGAATATATATGTATATATGTATATATATACACACACACACACATATTTTTAAAATAAAAATACTAAATTGTCACTATTATTTAATGTACGTTATGATGAATCTTTTATTTTACTGTAGCCGCTACTGTATCTTTTTCAATTTCTCTCCTCTTAGTTTTGTTCTTAATGATACTCATAATTGTCAACATAACCTTTTATGATTATAACGTTCAAAATTATTATACAAGTTTATGATACTTCTCTCTATAAATAATTCACAACCTTTCACTAAAGCTCTTAACTTTAACCTTTCTATTAGTTTTGTTCTTAATGATACTCATAATTGTCAATGTGCCCTTTCATGATTATAACCTCCAAAATTGATGTATAAATTTATAATATTTTTCTCTATAAATAATTGACAACCTTTCACTAAAGCTTTTAACTTCCACCTTTAATTATCTTTATTAGTTTTGTTCTTAATGATACTCATAATAGTCAATGTAACCTTTCATGTTTATAACCTTCAAAATTGATGTATTAATTTATAATACTTTTCTCTATAAATAATTGACAATCTTTTATTAAAAATCTTAACTTCCACCTTTAATTATCTTTATTAGTTTTATTCTTAATGATAATCATAATTGTCATTGTAACCTTTCATGTTTATAACCTCCAAAAATTGATATGTAAGTTTATGATCTCTCTCTATAATTGTCAACCTTTCACTAATTTAGAAGATTCGATTTGAAGTTATATGTTTATTCACCTATTTAGTTTTTTTTGAAATATTATTAAAAATTACTTTTTAGTTAATATTAAAACTTAATTTGCTTCTTTGCATATTGCATTTGTAGAAAAAAAATAATTGTGAAATGAATAAATTGTCTTTCTCTTTTGTTGAAGAGAAGTAAGAAAATATTTTTATCACGTATGATTAGAAAATTATAAAATGTATAAGAAATAAGTAACTATAGGATAATGATAAAGTTTGACCTCATAATAGATTGAAATTATTTTTTAAAATAAAATTATATTGTAGTGAAAGAAAAAGTTAAGTAGATATCTTAGAAAACTTTGGGGTTCTTTAGAATACGGTACATAACAAAAGTGCTCATAAATAATACTTTTTCCATTACATTTTAATTTGTTATTTTACTAAAAATAAATGTCTCATATTAGTTGATCAGTTACTAAATTAGGATAGAATTAATCAATTTTTCTCATTTTTTTCCTATAATTAATATTATACATTAAATGTGAAAAATTATGCATAATTTCATTTTCATTCTTTCTTTATATGTAATATATAATGTGATAATTAATTATTAAATAGTTATGTGTAAATCATTGATACTTTTCTTTCATTATTTTAGATTTCAAGAAAAACATATTTTTGCTAGATCGAATATGCATTAGAGCACGATAATAACAAAGTTGATTCGATTGACCACAAATTTACAATATCTGAACACTGAAAAGGTTCACATTATACTTTTGGGATGAAAAAAGTATTTGATATTAATGTATACAATCAAAATATTTTATGGTTGAGTTTCACAATTTAAGGTCCTTTGATTATTTTTATCGCGCAACGCGCGGCTAAGTTTTCTAGTAAATTGAGTAAGACAAAACGCATGTTAAAACTTCATTATGGAGAATAACTGCTCCATTACATGCCAATATTAAACCTCCCTATTAATTAGAAAGTTTAAAAGTGACAGTAGTTTTGTATTTTTAGGTAAATATTAGAGGGATAAAATTTCATAGCTTAACTCACTGATCATTATTTTTTGTTGAGCCATGAAATATATTAATGCTTCTTTCTGAGTAGTCGTTTGGCCATGAAAACTAAAATTTTACGGAGTTGGAGTTGAAATTGGAGTTGGAGTTGTGTTTGACCATGTCTTTTTTGACATTTTTTTTTTAACTTCTGAAAAAATTGTTTTAAATATGATTTTATGCCCTAACTTTTACAAACTATCAAAATCACCCAACTAAAATTTACCTACTAACGGAAAAAGAACACAATTAGCCACTATTATAAAAATAATTACATATACATGGTCATATTTAATGAATTTCGATTATGACATATATAATATTTACATTAATAGCTTTCTTTTTTTAGGTAACAAATATTATCTTTCAAACAAATTTATTTTTTTAGGAATTTATTTAATTTATTTCCTTCATTTTTCATTCCTAAAAAATAGAAAATGATGAATTGTTATTAAATTTTAGGGTGCCGCTAATTTATTTCTTTAATTTTCTTATACATGAAAGATTTTATTGTGTGAATAAATTATTTCTATGTAAAACATGCTTTGTATATTTATGGTATATTATATCATATACCATAAATATATAAATATGCTTAGTATGTTTCTTTATACTTTGTATTTTTATATATGTGTATATATGGTATATATATGGTATAAACTTCATATATAACATAATTTGTATATTTATATTATAAATATGCTTAGTATGTTTCTTAATACTTTGTATATTTATATGTGTGTGTATATGGTATATACATAGTATAAACTTTATATATAACATACTTTGTATATTTCTATTATAAATATAATACTTTATATATTTATGGGTATAAATATAAATTAAAATTAAAATGTCTTAAATAAGGGAGAAAATTAAATAAGGGATAAAAATAATGATGAGAGAGAAAAAGAGATATTAATTAGGATAGCATTAAGTTTGAAATTATAATTATCTTATTCTTTAAAACTGCTATATACGTAATATTGAAAAAGTAATGTTATAAGGAGAGTTTCATGTAAAAATTAAAAAGATTGGAGTTATATGTAATAATAAAAAAAGTTGAAATTGGAGTTGGAAAATTGTGAAAACAACAAAAACTTATTTTTCCTTTACAGAAAAATTTTCGAAATTATTTTTTGAATTTTCATGACCAAACACCACCAATTTCCAACTTCAAAAAAAATTTTGAAAAAAAGAAAAAAAATTTCATGGCCACACGGGCCCTGATTTTTTAAGATTGACATTTGATGCAAGATGATACTTTTCTGAAAATTTCACTGGGTTAAAGCTAGAAGATGGAGACGAACGTGGTACATCAAGTTGATTATCATCCTTCTTGCAATTTCATAGCTAAAAAATACAACATTATACTGTATGTTGGTAGTAGCTTAATTGTCACTCAATTATGGTTTTTTTAGTAGCAATTCTATGTCAACACTTTTTGTGTAAAATTTTCTTTGTAATATCTTTTGCAAGTTTTTTCTTTTAACTTTTATTAACCTTTAGCATTTAAAACATTAGATATGCTTAGATGCAGATCGAAATGAAACTATAATTTATAATTTATGAATTTTGGATCATAATATTTTTTAGATTTATTAGGTTTTGGATGTACTATTACATAGCATATCAAATGAAGTTTTAGGTAAAAAATAAAATAAAATTATATCACATGCATAGAAATATGTAATTTAAATATATTTATAAGACGAAAATTTTTTTAAAAGAGAAAAATTTGAATGAACGACACACTAATTGTAAGTAATGTAAAAGATTAAAAATATTAAATTTAATTATTTGATTTTAAAGTTAAAAGATATTTTAACCGATTTTTATATATCTAATACGGTATTTTATGATCGCGTGAAGCGCAGCTTATTTCACTAATAATATAATAACTACTATTAACTATAAACAACCGCAAATAATATAGAAATAAAAGATCCGATAACAATAAATTAGAAAAAAAAAAAGAGAAGAAATTTAGCCAGTTTCAATAAAGTAAAAAATATTTCTAATGTCTTTATCCAACAACTTGACGAGGCTTCCCAAGGAAAGAAAAGGAAGATGGTCTAGTCTTTTGCCAAGCACACCATGTCGACATAACAAAGAAGCAAAATATACTTCTTCGGTCCTCCCTATCAATCAATCAAATTGTTACGCTCTTTCCGTCTAAACTCTTGAGCCAAATCCAAGCTATAGTGCTACTATTTTCCCTCAATAAAATCTCGAATCCACATCGCCGGAAAATATCTCGTAGGGGAGTTGAGACGTCCAGCGACGATGAGCGTCGACTCCATGACTCGTAAAGCCGACGTGGACGCCGTGGCTCGGAAAGTGGAGGTGGACAATCGAATTCCTCTTTGCAATTACTACAGGATCGCCAATAATCTCCTCCGTCAGGTACAATGTTTTGCCAATATCCTGCCCCCTAAATTGATTGAGTTAAGCTCTATATTTAATTTTTCAATTCGGGTTATTATTTATATAACTACTAAAACTGGAACTTTTACAACTACAACTATACCGTTACGATCCGTTAAGTGATTCTTCTATATCTGTTCTGCTCTATTTTGGTCAGTTTCATCCCAGCAATTCAAAAGCCCTTTATTTGCTCCGGTGCCAACTTGATAGAGTTGGACTTTTTGTTTCACTTTTCAATTAGAGTTTTAGCTTTTTTACTCGTATAAGCTGTTAATGCGGAACCATTGCAAATACAACTACAATTCCGACTCAATCCCGAACTATTCCACTATACTTGTGCCCATTTGATTAGAATACTGAGCATGACCCTACACTGTCATTGTTATGATGATAAAACTGTAACTTTTACGGCTTATGTCACTCAGGGGTTCAAGAAAATAAAAATATAAACGTGCAAATAAGCCAACAAAACACAATTTTAAGGGATGCAATAGTATATAATCCATAGATACAAAAAGCTAGTTTGTCACAAAAAACGATCAACTATTTAGAAAAAAGCTTACCTAGGGAGAGACGACAACTACGATTAACTATTTAGCTTTGTGCCTCTGACTTTAAACTTCAAAGCTACTATAACCTTTAAAAACTGAGCCCATTTATTATTTGAACTTTTGATGCTTAGTTTGAATTTTAGTTTCTTGAAAATTGGAAGTAGAAGAAGAAGAAGAAGAAGAAGAACAAGAAGGGAAAGGGATTTTATTCTTTAAGAATTAAGTATGAGCTTTAATTTTTCTATTCCGGAATTCGGATAGTTGCCTGGGATTCAAGTATGAAACAATCAAACAAATCAACAATCATGAAACTAAGAAGCATGATTTTGATTTTTGGCTCTTGACTCTTGTGGGTAACGGGTGAAGCCTCTTCTGAAATGGAATGAAAAAATAAATCAAGAACTGAATGTAAAGATTCGAAACAAGAACATAGGAGTTCATATGGAAGGCCCTGTATAGCTGGGCTACCTTGTGATTCTTGTTCAGGGGATTCAAAATTAATAAATGAACATATATATATAGAAAATCTACCCTATATATGCTGTGTAACTTTTTTCCGAGGGGGTTCTGGTGAACCTCCTCACGTACCTGTAGATTTGCCCCTGATGCCTCACTAAAAAGTTAGTTGGGTTCGGCTATATGAATCCTGATATCTGTTGCATTCCAGAACTTCATATTGACAAATGGTTTTGTTTGGAATGAGTTTTGTGATTGTCTTATGGTTTACTTACAGGCTAATATTCACCGTGGGGAGAAGAATATCATAGACTTGTATATAATACTTCTGAGATATTCAAGGTGAATCAAGAATAGTTCTTTTTTCTTTTTGTGGCCAATTTATCCTTAATTGGACATTTTTGTGTTTGCTAATAACATAATGGTGTTGTTTGTACAGTTTGGTTACTGAAACAATACCCTCTCATCGAGATTACCAGGCTTTGCTTCCTAAAGAAAGAGCATTATCCAAAAAGGTCAGTGCTTCTTCAGTTCATTTTCCTAAATGGTCCCTTACGAATGGGCTATGTTGAGCACTTTTTTTTTATTTACTAATCAACATTCTTGATTGCAAATTAATTCTCCATGTGATTTGTATTCGATTTGCTATTTTTAAGTAGTCCTGATACGATTTGTGATGGTGTGCTTTTAGTTGATTTTTGACTTGAAGATGCCAATTTTTCAACTTTTGATTGTTTGATTGCCTCAGAAGCTGTTAGCTGTGATAGATGAACTAGAGGGTTTAAAGCCTGAATTCCAGCGTCAGTTTCAAGGAATTGGTGAAGTTCAAGTAACAACTCAGCATTACCAACTCAGTAATAAGGAGAACCATCGATATAGACCAGTTGGAAATTCTTTAGGACGGCCTTCCACCAACAATAAAGCATCTTCAGATTATGATAATCAATGGGTACGTAACATACTGTTTTTTGTTTTGTTTTCTTTGAATTGTTGGGATTTTGGTTGATCTGCTGCATTTTGTGTTATGGTTTTGATGATTTGTTTTTTCTATTACTGTATGTTGTTTCCATTTTTCCTGCTTTAGGAACTAGAATGGTAAATAACTTAAATTATTTTAGTTGTGAAGAAAGTACTTAAAATTTATTCATGTGCGCTTTGCTGTCTGATTTCATTTACTTGCGTTTAGGGGAAACTTTCTCTTACTTGATGTCACAGTTTTGTATCCTTTTTCCATCTCAGAAAAGTAAAGGGTATCATTTCTTTGCCTCTGATTTCATATCCAGCTTATATTTTGTCGCTGTAACTTTCAAAGCCTTCTCCTTAGCCTTGTTTCTGTTTCTTATACTTTTCCTCTCTTCTTATGGAACACAAATTTGTATATGGTGAAATTGCAGGCCGTAACAAATGCACCTTCATCTACGTGGAAGCAGAGTAATGAATATTCTCGTATTTCATCCCCAAGTACGATTGACATGCAATTCCAGAAGCTGTGAGTATCCAAATTAAGTAAATTACTAATTTTCGTCAGGGGTGGGGGTGGTTGTGTTGCGGAACATGAAAAAATTTATTTACATAATTTGTTCTCTTTGTTGGTTTTGCATGGGAGGAAGTGTAGAAATCAGAACTATACTTAGGAATAGTAATTTTGGGATGTTTTGTAAGTAAGGCCAGTATGGAATGAAGTAACGTAAGAAAGAAAAGATTATTCAACGAGTTCCTGTACTGTTTCAGCAGCAGTTGTAATTGTTTTTCCTCATTCTTCTTGTTCAGTACACTTGCACTCATGTAGATACGTTGGGAATTCTTTGACTTCCCAAAGACTCGCTTTTCTATAGGCTTTTAGAATATTCTAGGTATATAATAATCTAACTTAACTACTTTTGAGACAACCAAGATCTCTTTTGTGTAACACAAAGACAACACATTAGTATTAACACTTCCCCTTAATGAATCGGTCTTGAACTCCCAAAAGCTCATATTCTGAAATTTTCCTTGGACAACGCTTTTGTGATAATACCAGCAACTTGATTTTCGGACTTGCGATACTCGAGCTCAATATCTTGTTCTTCAATCTTCTCTCAAATGAAATGATGCTTCACCGCAACGTGTCGTGTTCGGTTGCTATAAATTGGGCTTATGGTCATTGCTATTACTGATTTGATGTCACAGAACATCCTTGTTGTCTTGCTTTTCTCCAACTTCCTTCAAAATTCTTCTTATCCAAATAGCTTGAAAAGTTGCCATGGCTTGCTAATATATATTCAGCATCTGCGGGTAATTGTGTTTCTATTTCTTGCTTCTCTGATTGCCAAGAAAATGCTCCTGAACCAAGTGAAAAACATAACTATTGTGCCTTTTCATATCAACTTAGAGTTTGGCCAATTACTATAACAAGCCAACTAGTTGTGCCTTTTCATATCAACTTAGAGTTTGGCCAATTACTATAACAAGCCAACTAACTTTAATTTTTGTCCTCTCTGACTTCTTCACTTAATACCATAAGCCATGTTCTTTTTTTAAGTTGTTCCAAGGTGAAAATAGATGGGATCTTGCATAAATCTTGACAATAAACTTGTAACAAACATATCATTCGGCTTAAAGGTCGTAAGCTAGATCAAACTTGCAATAGTGCTTCTGTAAAACGTGTTGTCCACTTTTCTTCCTCCATCTTCCTCATCAACTTTGCAATTGAGGCAAGTGGTGTTGTCATTGTCAAGCAAACTTGTTTAACTTCTTAAGTATTGCTCCATCATAGTGTTGCTGCAAACAAGTGCACCAACAACTTGTTGATAGATCTCAAGACCAAGAAAATGATGCAATAATCCCAAATCACTCATCTCATATCTCTTCATCATGTCTTCTTTAACTCATTAACAATATTCTCACTACACTAGTAAAAATCAAATCATCTGTGAGAAAATATAAGAGAAAAATATTATTGAATTGTTGTAACTACATTATTATATTGAGGCCCTATTTATAGACAATACATTCCAATCCTTTTCCTAATAGGACACTACATTACAATCCTTTTCCAAGTAGGATTTTATATGCTATTCCTATTCCTACTTATATTCTAGCACTCTCCCTCAAGCTGGTGCATAGAAGACATATGTACCAAGCTTGTTATGGATGTAACTAATATGAGAATCTGTGAGGGACTTGATGAAGATATTTGCAATAAAATTGATAAGAACTGCTTTGGATGTCTGGGAGACCTCAATTTAAACAGAACAAACTGAAAAAGTGATCCGAAAAGTAGTAAATATAGCCGTAAAGTCGATGTGTCCCTGGAAAATTGCCGAAAATTGGTATAAAATATACTAGTCATCTTGAAATCAAGAGACGAGTAGACCTTGAACATGAAAGTCACCGAAACTTAGCCGAAACATGCTCACACGCCGGATTATTAGATTTTATGGCTGAAAAGTGACTACAATCTGAGGAAAAAAAGTATATGGGTAGGGTCGAAATGATGACACGACCCTACTGAAAAAGAGGAATATGTGTAGGGTCGGAATGATGGCACGACCCTATTGAGAAATAGAAATTATATGAGTAGGGTCGGAATGACGACACGATCCTACTGGAAAAGAGAAATTATATGGGCAGGGTCGGAATGATGGCACGACTCTACTGAAAAAGATCTGAGGATTCACCGAAAAGACGTACGGAACTATGTAAATAAAATCTGAGGAGTTACCAGAAAGATGCATGGTGCTATGCAACTCAGATATGAGATAGTAGTCCGGAAAGATGCACGGTGCTACGCAAATCAGATATGAGAAAATAGTCACCGAAAAGAAGTACGGTGCTAAGAAAAATAGATATGAAAAATTTGTTACCGGACAGATGCATGGTGCTACGCAAAGATATGAGAAAATAGTCACTAGAAAGATACACAATGAGCCAGTGAACCAACTTTTGCTAATATAATCATTGGCCAGACGAGTGGCATATATGGATTATAGTCGCCTGCCGGCAGCGGAAACTCTTTGATTCTTTACCAAGATCGTGGAAGCTTTGATACCATGTGAGAAAATATAAGAGAAATATATTATTGAATTGTTGTAACTACATTATTACATTGAGGCCCTATTTATAGACACTACATTATTACATTCCAATCCTTTTCCTAATAGGACACTACATTACAATCCTTTTCCAAGTAGGATTTTATATGCTATTCCTATTCCTACTTATATTCTAACATCATCAACATAAATTGCAACAATAAGAATGAAGTTAGCTTGTTTCTTCTTGCTTAAAAAGAGTTACTTTGTTTCTTCGCTAAGGAGTTGTCTCTGCAAATTTATGCAAATTTATGAATATGATGCATGATTCTCAAGTCATCCCTAAGAAAGGAAGTTTCAAGTACATGGGGCTATTATCGAAGGCAATGGAGAGATTGACGAGGATGTCACATATCGCATTGGTGCGGGGTTATTGAAGTGGAGGTAACATTTGGTACCTTATGTGACAAAAAGGTGCGACTAAGAATTAAAGATAAGTTCCATAAAGCAATAGTTGGAGTGTTAGGCCAACGTTGTGTATGGGGCAGAGTGTTGTCCAATCAATAACTCTCATGTTCAGAAGATGAAATTTGTGGAAATGATGATGTTAAGATGGACGTGTCAGGTTAATTGGAGAGATATGGTCCGAAATGAAGATATTTGCGTGAAGGTGGAAGTGACCTTCGTGGTGGATGAGATGCGAGAGGCTAGGCTGAGGATGGTTCGGGCATTTCGAGAGGAAATACACATACACCCGGTGAGGAGGCATGAGGGTTGACGTTGGGGAGCCTGAGGAGTGGTGGGGTTAAAGAAGTATCAGAGAAATGTGATCAGGTAGGACATGGTAGGCCTCCATCTTACCGAAGACATGACCCTCTAACAGAGAGTGTGAAGGTCGAGAATTCGGGTAGAAAGCTAGTAGTAAATGATTTTGCATTTGGTCTCTCCGACTACAACAACAACATACCCAATGTATTCTCACAGGGTCTGGGTAAAGGAGGATGTACGTAGACCTAACCTTTACCTTAGAGATATGGTCCTTCGACTCATCAGATTTTTTTTCCTTTTAATAACCATGGTGTCCGGGGCAACTTGCGTGCACCTCGATTAATTCCACTGAATACCTGCCGCCGCCTTCCACCAGTAATAGATAGCAACTCTGTCCACCAAGGCTAGAACAGATGGGAAGAAACCACCTAGTGTTTGTCTATGTTGGGAATTGAACTCGAGACCTCATGGTGCATAACCCAACTTCATCGAACCACTAGTCGAATTAATATTATTTTCGACATTTTATTATTTTACTATTTTCATATTTTGTGATTTGTCAAATTCTACTTGTCTCATATTCCTCTATTTTCTTACTATCCTACTATTACTTATGTCTTCATAAATGTTGCATTTTTGCTTTCTTTGAGCTAGGGTCCCTCAGAAACAACCTCTCTACTAGACAAGGTAGGAGTAAGGTTTGCATACTTTCTACCCTCCCAAGATCCCACTTGTGGGATTATGCTGGGTATTATGTTGGGTATTATGTTGTTGTTGAAAGTAGTTGCCAATTTTATTATACCATCAGATGATGCTTGTTTCAATCAATATAATGCCGTTTTGAGCTTGTACACTTTGTCTGGTTTTCTCTTTTAACAAGACCATCATGGTTGATTTCTTTTTCAAGTTCACCATTCAAAAGTGTTGATTTTATATCTAGTTGGTACAATAACCAATCTTTTTATTCAACATTTTTATTATTTTACTATTTTCATATTCTATGATTTGTCTATTTCTACTTGTCTCATATTCCTCTATTTTCTTACTATCCTGCTACTGCGTATATCTTCATAAATGTTGCGGTTTTGCTTTCTTTGAGCTAGGGTCCCTCGGAAACAACCTCTCTACCAGATAAGGTAGGACTAAGGTTTGCATATACTCTATCCTCCCAAGATCCCACTAGTGGGATTATACTGGGTATTATGTTGTTGTTGAAAGTAGTTGCCAATTTTACTATACCATCGGATAATGCTTGTTTCAATTCATACGATGCCGTTTTGAGCTTGTACACTTTTTCTGGTTCTCTCTTTTTAACACGACCATCATGGTTGATTTCTCTTTCAAGTTCACCATTCAAAAGTGTTGATTTTATATCTAGTTGGTACAATAACCAATCTTTTTATTCAACCAATGCAATAAGAGTTCGACTGTGTCCTTCCAAGACATGGGGTGCAAAAGTCTCATGATAATCACCTCCTCCTGGCTATCGTGAACTTCAGACCAAAAAATGTTTGACATTCCCTTCCCTTTTGACATCGGTTTTCCATTTCAATAACAATTTCATTTTTTCTTCGGATACGTCATTTTGTTGTGGAGTGTACCAATAGTTACTTGCCTTTCTATTCCTTAATCTTAACAAAACTTATCAAACTCTCTTGAGGTATATTCTTTACCTATATCTCTCTTAACGCCTGTATATAGCGGTCACTTTGTTTTCCAACATAATTTAAAACTTTTTCCGAACTCGTTATATCTCAGATTTTTGTTTGATGAAACAAACCCAAGTTATTCTTGTATTATCATCAATGAACAACATCAAGTACCTACTCATACCTTTATACAACGGATACTTGGTTTTCCAACATAATTTAAAACTTTTTCCAAACTCCTTATATTTCAGATTTTTGTTTGATGAAATAAACCCAAGTCATTCTTGTATTATCATCAATGAAAAAAATAAGTACTTGTTTCCTCCAAGAGATGTTGTCCTCATTGGTCCACAAATATCTTTATAAACCGGCTCCAATACTCATTTTGCTCTCCATGCACCACTATGTGGAAAAGAGCTATGATGATGCTTTCCAATTGCACACCCTTCACCAACACCACCTTCATCTTCAATTCTTGGCATCCCGTATGTTCTTTTCTTTTAGTAGCTTCATCCATTGGAAGTACAAGTGTCCTAATAATCACTAAGGGTGTTACCTAGTGTTCAATGAAGTGGGTTGAAAACCCTGAGGTCTAGGTTCAAATTATAGTAGAGACAAAAACTGCAGATGATTTCTGCTCATCTGTCCTTTCCTTGGTGGATAGAGTTACTTAGTACCTATTGGTGATGGGAGGTGACATGTATCTCGTGGAATTAGTCAAGGTATGCACAAGCTGGACTAAACACCATAGTTTTAAAAGTCATGCAAGTGTCCTAGCCTCTTGTGCCATGGCTAAAACTTGTCTTTATCTTGTGCTTTAAAGGTTACATCTACCCCCTAATTGAAGATCAGTGGAGAACTTATTCCTTTTTCAATCCTCACCTTTGCCATGAGTTTCTTATCGTTTATTGTATTATAGATTGTGCAGTAACTATCTTGAAAATGAATTAGCGTATTCATCACCTACAAGTTGCTTGAAACTAAGATAATTTTTATCTTAATTAGGAGCCAAAAGTACATTATGGATAATTAGTACCTTTGGTTTAATGCAAATTGTGCGTCTTCCAATTGCTTGAACACACAACTCATTTCCCATCTTCATTTCAGCCTTCACTTTGTAATTCACCCTTGTAAAGATGCTTTTGTTCCTGGTCATAGGTTGTTGCACTGGTAAAGATGCGTTCACCCTTATATTGCTAGCTACTTGTGTTTTTGTGGACAAGTTGAGCTGGTATTATAAAGGACTTCCAAAGAACTTTTCCTAGTCCCTTAACAACCTTCGCGCATGCGCTTGTACCATCAACTCATGCACACTAAAGGTTGGATATGTTTTTGTCTCCACAATATCAGAAATTATAAAATCAATTTTTTAAGTCAAGCTGATTAAAATTCTCTCAACAAGTTTCTTCTCTTTAATCACGTCCCATATAAGCTCATTTGATTGTAATCTCAACAACTCTAGGAAAATACTCAACTCTCTTCATCCATCATCTTTATATTCTCCAAGTAACTTCTTAAAGTTAGACGTTTAATAGTCATACCTTTGTGTTTCCTTGAAATTCTTGAAGTAGAGCTTTTCATGCATGGTTTGCGGGTGTACCTCTCATGATTCATGGAAACAAGGTCTCAATCGTTGCTTGCTGAATTTATGCTAAGGCTTTAGTCTCCTTCAAAGCCTGCATTTCTGCTGCAAAAGAGCTGCTGTATTTTATGAAGAAGTTTTGGCCTTTAAGTACCAAAAATCACAATTTTCTCCATTTAAAATAGGAAGAGACAGTTGAGCATGCCTTGTTCACTTGTGCCAACAGTATTTAGCCTTTCTCTTCTTCAAGATGTTTTATTCCACACCCAGATTCTGTATCGAACAAGCTCTGATATCACTTTATTGGTTTTGTGTGAGAGGAAGTGTAGAAATCAGAAAAGTACTGAGAAATAGTAACTCTACGATGTTTCGTAGTAAGTTTGGAATTGGACATAGCAACTTAAGAAAGAACAATAACAGTTTTACCGAGTGAGTTATTATTGTTAGAATATGAGTAAAAACAAGAACAATATATAGGATCCTACTTGAAAAGGATTATAATGTAGTATCCTACTTGGAAAAAGATTGAAATGTAGTGTCTATAAATAGAGGCTCAGTGTAATAATGTAGTTACTACAATTCTATAATAATTTCTCCTATATTTCTTACATGGTATCAGAGCCTCTACGATCTTGGTAGAGAATTAAAGAGCATTCGCTGCCGGCGGGTGGCTATTACCCATATATGCCGCCCGTCTGGCCAATGATCTATGTTAGCAAATGTTGGGCCACCGTGCTTCTTTTCGGTGACTCCTTAGATCTGATTTATGTAAGGTTGTGCCATCATTCTGACTCTACCGATATAATTTTTTTTACCAGTAGGGTCGTGCCATCATTCGGACCCTACCCATATAATTTTATGGTCTAAAACAGTCTCCTTGAGCCTGACATGCTATTTATATAATTTCTCTTTTCTAGTAGGGTTGCACCATCATTCCAACTCTACCTATATAGTTTTTCTCATATTTTGGCCACTTTTCAACCGTCAAATCTAATAATCGGGCGTGTGAGCATGTTTCAGCCAGTTTTTCGATGTCTTTCCTGTTCAAGATCTACTCATATCTTGATTTCGAGATGATCCATATAATTTATACCAGTTCTGGCAGTTTTCTAGTGACAAATCGACTTTCCAGCGACATTTACTACTTTTCCGACCACTTTTTCAGTTTATTCCTTTTTCAACCGTCATCGCTCAGACGTCTTTACCAGTTTTTCACCAAGTCCCTAATTGGTCCTCATATTTATTACATCTATAACAAGCTCGTTACATAATGACTTATATGCATTAGTTTGAGGGGAGTGCTAGAATATGAGTAAGAACAGGAATAGTATATAAAATCCACTTGAAAAAGGATTATAATGTAGTATCCTACTTGGACAAGGATTGGAACGTAGTGTCTATATATAGTCTCAGTGTAGTAATGTAGTTACAACAATTCAATAATATTTTTCTCCTATATTTCTCAAACAATTTTAATTGTTTTTCCTCATTCTTCTTGTTCAGTACACTTCATATATGTAGAGAAACACTCTGGCTTCTCCAAGACTCATTTTTCGAGAGGCCTTTAGAATAATTTAGATTCATAGTAACATACTAACTACTTTTGAGACTGCCAAAATTACTTTTAAGACTAAGACAGCATTAACTTTACCAGGCTTTGTGATCCTATTTCATTGATGTTTGAGCAGAGATACTGCTGTTGAAGAAGTTAGAATTGTTTCTTCTCCTAAAGGGTTGATATCATCAGGCTTTGCTTGAATAGAGTCAATTTGTCAAATTTTTGCGCGAAGTTCTGTGGTATAGGGTTTCATAGCATTTACGATATTCTGTAGTAATGGGTTATGAGCTTTTCTGGACATTTTGCAGTTGAAGAGCTTGCTATGAAATTCATATGTTTTAAGTTTACCTGAATAAAGCTTATTCAGGTTATAAGAGGATTGCTTGGCACATGCAGCACTGTTTTTTTTTTCTCAACTTGAAACATGCAGCACTGTTGTTGCCAGAAAGAACTAGTGAAATTATCATTTTTAAGCAATACAACTAGTCCCCATGTTTTCAACAACCTAACTTTAATCAATACAACTTTTAAAACTCATCTGAACTTTTGTGCAAGTCAAGCATGGATGTTTGATTTGTAATGGTGGAAGTTTATTTTTCTTTTGAGTTCTGCATTCTTCTGAATGTATATTGTATGATAGTTTGTATTGGTAACAAGAAATTTCCTGATGTAATTAAATTGTTGTTGAATAAATTTTCTTGTTGCAGATCACTCAATTTTTCTGTTCCAAAGCAAGAAACATTATCAAGGCACTCTTTTTTTGGCCCCAATGGTCTTCGTGGTCAATGGTCAGGACCTTGTTCTGAGATAAAGGTAGTTTTGTTCAGTTTAAAGGTAGTTTAACATCTTATGATAGAATATAGCTAACTAAATGGCCTATTTTGTTTTCTACAGGTTAATTACCCAACAAATGATGATCTAGCTCCAAATGAGATTTTGAGGTTAGGGCCCTGCCAAGTTTGGTTATTGCTATTTCAGCCTACTAAGAGCTCTGAAGTCTTATGAGACAGACAACTGAATTAGTATATCATAGTAGCCCAAAATTTGCACTGCCTCTGTTTCTCTTTTTTCTTATTTCTGCAAATTACTTTGGTACGACATTTTGAATGTTCTGTCACTATTTTTATAGCCTCAATCCGGTTGGAGAAAGACCTTTGGTGTCTAATGACGCTAGCTTGAAAGTGGATAAGTCTGCTATGGAATCAGTTCTTTCTTTGAATGATGGGCGGTGGTCACATCCTACTGAGGATTCCAATTTTCAATTTCTTGATGATGTGCGGAGTGATAATATTCCTTTAAGTAACTTAAGGCAGCCTTCGCCCCCTCCAGTTTTGGCACAACTACAACAAGAGTTTCATCCTATATCTCCATCCAAAGTTGCAGATCCAAGACCTGGGCCAGCGAAATCCATTCAAGATGGACTGTCCAGTTCAAATTCTTATCAACATTTGCATGTTGTGAGTTCTTATTTTATTTTACATTATTTGTCTTCTGTATCTCTTTGATCCGTAGAAGTCTTGGTGCAACTGTCATACTTGTAGGAAATTTTAAGTCAGTTTTTGCAGTTGTAGTTTTAAGTCAGTTTCTCCTGATATAAAATTGCACTAGTATGACCTTTCTTTTTATTCTCTTATACCACAGCCTGTGAGACTGATGGAAGATTTCTTAAGATTAGCTCGAGAAAATACGACAAAGAATTTAGAAACTTGTGGAGTTCTTGCTGGTTCACTGGTATGAAGGAAACACAGTAAATCTAGATGCTAAATATGACATTTATGAACTCTATTTATGCAACAATTTATGTCTTGTATTTCTCAACTTGCAGAAAAACCGTGTTTTTCACATCACTACTCTTATAGTCCCAAAGCAGGAGTCAACTTCAGATACAGTAAGAAAAATTTATGTTTCATCTGTACGCTACATTAGATTTATGCTTCAGCTTCACCTCTAGATTTCAGAAAGCAAAATTAGATGAATTAGGATACAGAAAGTCCAAATCTTGCATATAAGTGTCTTTGAATTTTGAAGTGAAAACTGCAGAACCAAGTTGGTAAATTCTAAGAGCTTTGGCTCATTAGGAGGACCTTTAAAGTTTCCGTTGTTGAATTTAAATAACCTGAAATGGGCTGGAAGTGCTGGAAATAGTGCTCATTATGTTCAATTCCCTGTTTTCAGAATCAAAGTTAGAGAGGAACATAAAAAACAATAAGTTGGTTTAGGTTCTAAATTTCGGATACTGTTTCCTAATACTCTATTTTTACTCTGTCCTGATTTTGAAATGAGGGTGCGAGCATGATAAAGCTACGTGAAAGGCTAGGTCATACTAGTTTAAGAATAAAATATTCAGATATGCTTCAGTGATAAAAGTGGTTTTTACATGTTTCTAAACACAACTTTTGATTCTCAGTGCCAGACATTAAATGAAGAAGAGATTTTTGAGATTCAAGACAAGCACTCACTCTTTCCTCTTGGTTGGATCCATGTAAGTATTGCAATCAGATATGTTTTTTCTTATGATTCTATACTTGGTCAACATAAGTGTCTTCTATTCAGGAATATGAAATTTTGACTAGTGAACTGATTTTGTTGTCTCCGTGGAATTAAGATTAGTAGATAATAAGATTCAGCTATATAGATGTGTTCAGCTTCCATGGAATTGTTTGAATTGCTTAATTAACACCTTTTTAAGTTAATATAGAGTATGTACTCTCTTGAATCTTGTAAAAGTTCCTGCAGTTCTGTCCGACAGCTGTCTGTTTGTATCATTATTTTTCTTTCAATCATCTGTTGGAGTCACTTGGGTACTTGATTGTAATACGTTTTCTATCTCAAGTTACTTCCTTTGCAATCACAGAAAGGACGCTGTTATGGTTGATGGTTCAATTTCACTCATTAAGGTCACAATAGTAACACTAGTGGTGTTGTTTATTTTTAAAAATCGTAGGGTATGATTTTTATTGAATCTTTGATTGTTCTGATAGTCATTAGATTTTTTGTTGTCATGACTGGCCTAAAATCTACTATATTGGAATAAAAGATGAAACATTTGCAGAAGTCTCTAGCGTGGTGTAAATGAACTACATTTAGTTTCCGTCACATCTTGACAGGTTTTATCACCCATGAGTATAACTTACTGGCTTCTTATTTGTGGTAATTTGCAGACACATCCATCACAAACATGTTTTATGTCATCAGTTGATCTGCACACTCATTATTCTTATCAGGTAATAAGCAACGCTAGTGTTACTTTACGTAAGATATGTGTATATTTCTCAGAAGTTGAAACCTCTCCATCTGAGTGTAAATGTGAAATGGCAGAATGTAACTGTACAATCTAACAATAGGCGGTTTTTGGTAGTTCTGTATAGTGAATATATTTTACTAGTGGCAAAAGGATTTTCTATAGATTTTAAATCTTTGAAGAGTATTGTCAGAAAAATGCGGATTATATTACCTAGTCAATGATGTTTATCCCATGGCATGAGAATGGATTTGTAACTGTTCATTTTTAATTAGATGGCCCATTTTGGTTTCTCTTGACACACTTTCTTTTGGCTCATTTTTAGATTATGTTGCCAGAAGCAATTGCGATTGTGATGGCTCCTACAGATACAGCCAGGTATATCTATTCTCTGGTATTGCTTGACCAGCTTGTACACAAAATAATTATTCTTAGTGAAGTTCTTTGCTAAGTAATATTGCTCTTATCTCAGCTCCATATTTAGCACTCTTGTGAATTGTAATTTAACTGTGCAAGTCTTGGATGGACTAAGCTCTCTTTTTAAGAAGTGAATTATTGAATGATTTCAATTGAATCAAAATTCTGGTGTCCTGCGGCAGTGCTTGGACTTGGCCATGCCTTCGGGATGTTCAGTCTCATGTGATGCCAGCAAAAAATGCGCTTGCTTAAAAAGTTTTTTGTGCTCTCGAGTCCTAAAATGTATATAGTACTGAGATCCAATACATCATCTTCTGAGATCGGGAAAAAGTCAATAATGGAAGCAACTCCAAAATACTGACTGCAGTTTCTTTACGTGACAGCCCTCATGGCATATTCCACTTGTCTGATCCTGCTGGTGTGTCTGTTATTCGGAAATGTCAACAACGTGGTTTTCATCCTCACGAGGAGCCTGAGGATGGAAGTCCAATATATGAACACTGTTCTCATGTCTATATGAATGCAAACATGAAGTTTGATATTGTAGACCTTCGGTAACCTTACAGTTGTATGAACCCGTGGAAGGTGGCACATTTAGGAGTCACAATGATGGTTGTATAGTATATTGTCTTGAACTTTCCAAGTAGACAACACTTCTTGTACATTCATTCACAGGGATCTCAGAAGACAGTGTATATGAAGTGAGCAATTGTGTATTTGTTTTCTTTTCTAGTCAAGAATTTATGTTGTACATCAAATGAAGACTTCTGGTTTCGTCATTTACATAATCATTATTTCCCAAGTACCAAATTCGCTTGAATTTATTCATAATACCAGTTGTTGGAACCCGTGCCAGCACGCGCCAAATGTATCCCAATTTGTGTGACAGATGAAATTTGAATAGTTGACCAATTTATTTTTTATGGTTTTTAAATATTTTAAGTTATTAATGATTGATTTATAACACTTTTATATAATTTTTTGATATTATATGTTTTTTTGGTCTTAATTTATGTGACACTGATGGAATATTTAAAAAAGTCTATCAAATTTGTTATATAATTTTAAATATTTTAAATTATTAATTATTATAATTAATATGATTTTTTACGTAATTTTTAAATAATATATGTTTCTATATCCCGATTTATTTGACATTGATAGAATTTGAAAAATCAAATAATTTTTTTTTGTACATCTTTTAAACATCTTAATTTGATTATTATTGTGATTTATATTACTCTTTCACGAAATTTTCAAATCATTATCTAATTTATGTTGCATAAATAGAATTTTGAGCCAACAATTTTTTTGTGTCTTCAAATTATTGATTATTGTAATTACTTACTTTTTACCTAATTTAAATATATAGCAGATTAAAACTAAAAATAATTAAACTACAATGTAAAATATAAAGTTACAAAAATACCCTCGATCAAAAACAGACAGTTGGAATGACAATCGCCAACTGTTTGCTTACTCGTAATTCTATATACTAGTAACTAGTATAGGTTCCCGCGCAAATGCGTGAAATATTTCAAAGAAAAATTAATCATTAAAAATATTATATTATTCATTTGCAATAATAAATGATCATTTTTATTGTATTACATTCAGAAATGTTAAATATAGTTTTTAATAAATAAAATAGAAAATTACAACAAACCATTAATTTAGTTGAATTATGTGCCCTCCCTCCTCCTCCTCCTCCTCCTCCACCCCCCATTCCGATAATTTCATAATCAAGTCTACATAAAAAAAAAAAAAACGAATCATATATGTTTGATTAAGGTCGTCGTTCGTTAGACAAGAACCACGTGCTTTGCATCTCTGGCGTTTTGCTCGTAGGGATCCTTTTTCTTGAGCCGGGGGTCTATCGGAAATAACCTCTCTACTTCTTCGGATGTAGTGGTGTAGACTGCGTACATTCTATTCTCCCCAGACCTCACTATCTGAGAATATACTGGGTTTGTTGTTATTGTTGTTGTTGTATATAGTTATCTAAAAAAGTTTATGCTTCACATTTTTCTTTATTACTAGTTTAGGTGTACGCACCTTGCTCACTTTATTGAGTTCAAACGTTACACTAAATAAAATATTTATTTAAATAATAAAGATGAATACAATAATTAAATTCAACATCTTTTGAAGAATTTATTAACCCAACCTTTACCAATTTTTTTTTTTTCAAAACCAACCAACATTCATCTACCACCTGTAAATTGCAACAAAACAATACGATGACAGAAACATCAAAACAATATAATTAAATCTAACTTTTACACAAAAAATTTCTTAAAGTCATCCGACACTCATCTACCACCTGTAAACTATAAAAAATAATATGACAATAGAGATATCAAAATAATACAACTAAACTTTATCTTTACACAAAAAGAATTCTCAAAACAGAGATATAAAAATAATATAATTAAATCTAACCTTTACCTTATAAAATTCTTCAAAGCCGACCGACATTCATCTACCACCTATAAATTCATCTACGACCTGTAAACTACAACAAAATAATACAATAGTGATCACAAAGCTTCAATTTTGATGAAAATAATTTTTGTCTGAGCGAAAATTTTGACACTAAAGAATGACTTGAATGAAAACAAATAAGATATATATACATACACGTTGAATTCTATTATGTTGACAAAAATAATGAAGAAATTGAGGTTTAGAAAATTAAGCATCTACCAATTTAGACATGCAATCGAATCAAGTTAAATGAACATCAATCATATTTTTTCAATATGTTAACCAATATTTTTTCAATATGTAAACCACTTTCTTCTCTAGTTAATGAACATCTCAATATTTATAAAATTATTTTCTTAATAGAGTACTATTTTTGGAGTATTTTTCTATCCTATTTTAGGAGTATTTTTCTAATTGATTAGTACAAAGTAAGATATTAATTGATTCTCCTTCCATATATTTTAGGAGTCCCATATAATTTAGGAGTCTAGTTAATATAATAAAAATAATTAAATAATAAATTAAAGAAAATAGTGAAAAAATAGTTTTGTATAAAGAAGATTCTGAAGGTCAAAAAGTTCAAATCACTGTTTTAAAGATTTTCACACTTTTAATATATTATTATTATTATACGTTGATCGCTATCTAAAAATATTAAATTGTTAATATTGACTTTTACTAAATCTAAGCGGTATAATGATCAGTTCCTCTTATTAATAGTGTAACCCCCCACCCCCACCCCCACCACACCCCTTCTTTTCGAACAATCTGACCATCAAATCTATATAAACAAAGATGTTTATGCTTCATATTTCTTTTAATTATACTTTTCACAATCTAAAATATTAAATTATTAATATGGATTTTATTGATTTATCAACTAATCTACTTGAAGTATCCATTGTTCTTCTTATTAATAATATAAAATAGATATATTTATTTTATTGAATCATATTTTTTTATTGTTGAACTTAATCTTTACAGTTCGCCTCACTTCAATATGTAATTTATGGATAGTAATATATTTATTATCCAATTACTTAATTAAATTCTCAAATTTAATTAGAAATCTTTATCTTCTCTTCCCCCAATATTTTAAATTGTTTAATTGAACTTTAATTATTTTAATCTAATAATACAACTCTTAACTAATTTCTTTTTTTGTTACACATCATAAGCAATTAAATTTTCTTCTCTTATATTTCAAAATATAAAATAATAAATTTATATTTAAGTTGCTTAGATTTTTTTATTTTAATGTTCTTTGATTCTTTGTTCTATCATAATTTTAATTACGTGATATATAAAATTTAAGATTTTAATATCGTTATAATTAAAACAACACTTTCTAATCTAAAAGAAAATCATGTCCCTCAAGTTTGTTACATAATAATTTCTAACTTGTTATCTAATCATTTTTTCAATACAATACAAAAAATATGTATGTATTTATCTTATTCCTGAAATTTAATTTATTTTTAAACTTTTATCTCATTGTCTATGATTTTGTTTAATTTTAAATTATTACTTCGTATCACTACAAAATATGAATAGAGATACCAGCTATTACTTTAGTTATAATTTTGTATTATTAAAACATTAAAAATTAAGATACAAATTTAGTATTTATCTATTACATTTTTATAATTAATAAGTTTTGTATAATGTGAAATTAAATTGAAATTCTTTTTATGCATAATAGAAATAATAAAATGGCATATAGATTTAAGAAGACTCTAAGATAATTAAATTTGTTAGAAATGCTTATCGTTTAAAATGCAAGTTAAATATTTTCACCTCTATTGAATATAATTTTATCTCAAATTTCAAAACGTAATTTTTCACTAAAATTTCAAAGGATTATTAACTTTTCCCATAGAATTAAATAATGCACATAAATTTTTTGAATTCGAATTTAAAGCAAAATATAAGATTAAAAATTCCTTCTATACAAAAAAAAACTGCTATGTAATATTTGTACAACGTGTTTAATTATACTCTAAGTTACTATTAAAAATGTGCTTGTTTAGGTAGGGATTATATTTGTATTCTTTGTATTCTTTGATCTCTTTCTTTATACTATAGAACAAAAGGACGCCCACAAACACAAAAACAAATTATAGATATAAATTTGCAAATAAAACTGAAAAGAATAAATCGGATAAAGTACTTGTATATCTATTTCAAAATCTCCTAAAAAGAATAAACATATAATTACAATATTAAATGCAGAAAAAGATATGAAACAAACAAACATTAAAAAGAAGAACAATAATATCAAGCAACCATTAGAAAAACTTAAACTTGTCAATTATACCAGCAAAATTTTTATTTTCGTAGGTATTTATTTTGCTCTTCTCTTCATCCTTCCTATCTCTTCTGCAAGTCAACAATAACAATAAATCATTAGTAAAAAATAAAAACAAATTCTTAGAAAAATTTCTCATAAATTAGATCCTTGAAATAATATTAGTTTGAAACTAATTTACTTATGAATCTCTTACTTATCAAAAGCGTCGTTTCAATCATTATTGTATGTGGATCTTTCAAAAATAGATACATTTTGCTGGAAAACTCACCTTTCATAGCCATATTTTACTTAATTACTATTTATAGCCGCTGTATTCAATTTACGCCCGCTGTATTTGATTTTATCAATAGTCTGTATTCATATAAAATATAAATACAGTACCATTTAGTTGCTGTATTTGATTCACAACCGCTGTATTCGATTCACAGCCGTTGTATTCACTTTTATTTAGTGGTCTGTATTCATAAAAACAAAAATACACTACATATTTAGTCTTGCCAAAAACACTACCATTTTTTTTTCTTTTTCTTTTTTTTTTATATTTCTTCTTTTTCGTGTTTTCCTCATTTTTTCTTCTTCTTTTTTTCTAATTTTTCCTATTTTTATTTTTGTCGTTTTTTTATATATTTTGTTCTCTCTTCTATCTCTCTTTCCTTTTTTTCTTTTTTTGTACTTATTTTCTTTATCATATTTTTGTTCTATTTTATATTTTTTATATTTTTAAAAAATATAACTACTCAAGCACAAGTCATTGATGATAACGTAAATACCATAATTGTTTATCTATTTGTAGTCACACCGTCATTTATATTTTTGTATTCATTGATACAACTATATTTGTATTTGTATTTTAAAGTTCGCGCTTGTATTTGTATTTTATAGTTCGCATTTATATTTGTATTTTATAGTTCGCACTTGTATTTGTATTTTTTAGTTCGCACCATCATTTATATTTTATATAATTCACACTTGTATTTTAAAGAACTGTTTTGTATTTGTATTTTATAATTGACTGTATATTATATTGGATTATATTTGTATTATGATTTTATTGTGTTTGTATATTTAGATTATATTTGTATTCTATTTTCATCGACATCTTTTTATTTTTAAAGAATTATTTTGTATTTGTATTTGTAAGTTGATTGCATATTGTATTTAGCCGTGATTATGTACAATTTATCATTTGTATTTGTATACAAACAAGTAAATACATTAATTGTATTTTCTTGATTCTAAAATATATAAATATGCAATGTATCATTTGATACAAATGTACCATTTTATATTTGTATGTCAAAGTTATAATTCGTATTTATAAATAAATAAATATCACTTAATACAAATACAATTACAAACAAATGAAACCAACGATTTTAAAAATACAAATACATATTGTATTTTTATAAAAAATTGAATTGTATTTATTTGTTTCAATAAATATAACTCGTATAAATAAATACAAATAAATATTCGTAAAAAGAAAATCAATCGTTCCTTTTCAATAATTAAAAAATATAAATGATAGTTCACACTTGTATCTACATGTTATAGTTCGCATTTGTATTTATATTTTATAGTCCCCACTTATATTTATATATTGTAATTCACCTCTGTATTTATATTTTATAGTTCGCACTTGTATTTATATTTGTTAGTTCGCACAAATGAAAAGAAAAAAAAAATAAAAAAAAGAAGAAAAAACACAATAAAAAGGATAGTAATAGAAAATAGAGAAAAAATAAAAGAAAAAAATAGAAGGAGAAAAAATAAAAAGGAAAGAAGAAAAAGAAGAAAAAAGACAAAATGAAAAAAAGAGAACGAAAAAAAAAATTGAAAAAAGAAAGAAGAAAGAGAAAACAAAAAAGGAAAAGAAAAAATGAAGAAAAAAATTAAAAAAAAAAGAGTAATAGAAAATAGAGAAAAAAATAAAAAAAGGAGAAAAAACAGAAAAAATACAAAAGATTAAATACAACCTATCCGGCAAAAAAAAAAAAAGAAAACGAAAAAATTGAAAAAAAGAAAAGAAAGAGAAAACGAAAAAAAAGGAAAAGAAATAAAAAAGAAGGAAAAAATTGAAAAAGTAAAAAAAAAAAGAAAGTAATAGAAAGTAGAGAAAAAGAAAAAATAACGAGAGAAACTATGAATTGTAATTATGAAAAATTAATAGGTAAGAGGAGGTTATGAATTGTAATTAATTAAAACTAGGCTAAATAAGGTAATTAGGAGTCAATATTGGCTAAGTTATGTAATTATCCCTTATTGTATCCCCCTCCCCCCTCCCCTTAAAAGGGTGTTACCATTGTAGTGAGAGAAAAAGAAACATGAAGTATATGAAGATAGCATTAACAGCCGCGGATTGTTGTTCTTGTTCATCTATGTTAACAGAGAAAGATGAAGATGAAAATGTCATATTCTTCTGCATATAAAAAAGAAAAAAACGTTTATTCAGAAATAGTTCTTTAAAAATAAAAATATAAAGCAAGCAGTAAATAAATCACCAACAAAGCTAATGATACAGGTATAAATATATAAGAGAAGGTGAGAACGTAGAAGTCCTTTCCAATTCAAATTTAATTCAAATTCAAACTCAAATATCATAATAATTTGTTAAAAGAAGATTAGTTTGTTATTCCTTCTTATTCCTTTTTTTTTTCAAATATAGTGTATGTTTTCTAATAAACTATATATTTGAATTGAGATAAATATGTTTATCTAATAAACTATATATTTGAATTGAGATAAATATTTGAAATCAATGAAATAGTAATTATAAATTATTATTATTACTATTCTAATTAAATTATTATTATTATTATTAATAATAATAATAATAATAATAATAATAATATTGTTATCAATTCCAAGGTTTTCAATAGTTAATCTCAGGACTATCAGTTTTCAATAGTTAATCTCAGGATCATTTAATAGATTATCATTATCTTTCATTAATATGTAAAAAAAATTATATTTAAATATATTTTGTAGCATTTAAATTTTAAAAGAGATAAGTTTGAGATAATATATGTCTATAAAAACTCCTCAAGTATAATTTCTACTTTTAAGATAATGGAAATCTCTTTTAATTTAAAAAAGAATAATTTATTTTCAATTCAAATACTTAATCTTTCAATTTAAACTTTTTATTACAATATTTTAAAATTTTATCTTAAAACTGCCACGTGGCTTCTTAATAACTTATCATTTGACTTCTTCTGATGCTTTTAATTTTAATACATACATACATATATATACATATATATACATACATACATACATATACATATATATACATACATACATACATATATACATACATACGTACATACATACATACATATATATACATATATATACATACATACATACATATACATATATATACATACATACGTACATACATACATACATATATATACATATATATACATACATACATACATACATACATATACATATATATACATACATACATACATATATACATACATACGTACATACATACATATATATATAAGGTTCCTTTAGGATAATATATACCTTTAGAATACATTAGACGAATAAAACTAACACAAGATTGGTTATACGACGAAATTAATCATAGAAATCAACTCAGAAGAGAATTAAGCAAACTAAGAGAAAGATTAATTAAGATAGAAAAAGTTTTAGTAGAAGTAGATATAGACATTAGTTTAGTAGAAGTAGATATAGACTCAAGCTTAGCAGTAAGAACATTTCTATCTATAGTAAACGAACAGTTTAAACAATCACTTATAGGAAAACAACAAAGAATAAGCAGAGAAGTAGATAGTATAAAATTGAATATTAAATACAGTACTAGTAGACTAATTTATTACAGAAAAATTTGTAAAATTACAAGCACTCTAGGGTAACAAAATAGCTTCCTTAAAAAATCTTGAATACTTAGATCTACGATTCCAACCTGAAAAGAAATATAGAGCATTAAAAGATAATATTGTTATAAAGTGTAATTTTAGCCAAGGAGAACACATATTACATTCTGAGTATGAAAATATAATACTCTAATAGATTTAATGATAAATCTTAGTGATAAAATTCAAGAAAAGGATAAGCTTATAATAAGATAATTAGAAGAAATAGAAGCTATTCAAAATAAACAGAAAAAGATATTAGAAAAACTAGAACATAACTTTGACTATTTAAAATCACAAGAACTAGAAATAGATAGAAAAATTCAATACTTAAATACTAAATTTAATTTAGAAAAAATACCTACAAAAATAGAAATAGAAAAATTAATAAAAACTATAGCAGAAAAATCAAAAGAATTAGAAATTAAAATCACTCAACTAGTAACAAAAATTGTAGAACAAGTAGAGTTAATAAATAAAGAAATAAGAGAATTAAAAACAATAATACAAAGATTAGAAGAAATTTCACTTTCATGAGTGAAGAAGATATAAATTATAATAAGGCACTAGAAAAATCAAAAAGCTATCATAGCGAACCAGAAGGATTATCTAAGCATATACCTTCAAGTATAACAGATAAAACCTTATTAAAACAAAACAATACTATAATAGAGTTACTATTAGATTTACATAAAAAGATAGATATTTTAATTAAGGGTAAAAAAGTTCAACAACCAGTCCAAGAACCAGAATTGCATAAAAAGATAGATATCTTAATTAAAAATAAAGAAGCTCAAGAACCTCAACCTAAAAATACTGAAATAGACGAGCTTATTAACCAATTAAAAAGAACTGAACTAACCTCTAGACAGGAAAGAAGAAGTATAATTAGAAAACCACAAAAATGGACTTTCTTTCAACTAGACCAAGAATCACCGAAACAAAAAGACAAAGAGTAAGTTTTTCTAATAATAGGATTGAAAATAATACTCTAGTTTCAAGAATATTAAGAAGACAATCCAATATAGACCAACACCAAGAATTAAATGAAATAATAGATGTAGATAGAGACTTACAAATATTTTAGCAACATCAGTTAAAACTATTAAATCCTAAGACATTATATAATGCTAGATATTTTTCAACAGATAATCAGTTGTATAGACATTATAGAGAAGAACAAATATCAACTATAGGAGAAAATTTTACAATATTAGATTTAGTAGACTTTGAATCTTTAAAACATATAAAAAATAATAGAATGTTGCTAATGCATATAGGATTAATTGTTATAGGAATAAAAGGATTAACTAGAAAAAATCTATGACCTAAAGTACTAATAACAATATACGATGACAGATGGTCAGACATTAAGAAATCAATAATAGGATTAACTGAAGTAGATATGACAAATAATGGAGGAATATTCTACATAAGTCAAGATTTCCTAATGAACTTAAAAGAATTTGAAAAAAATATTACAATAGAAATTCAGACTAAAGGGTATGAAGAAATGAATAGTGGTAATAATTTATTAATGTGTGTAGGATTTATAGGAAAATTAACATTAAGTAGTAATACTAAATTTAAATTAAAAGTAAATGACGTAGTTGAAGTAATGGAAAATAAAGGTATAAGGTTAATAAAACCAATAAAAATAGACCCAGAGGTATATGCAGGTTTAGAATGAAATCTAAACAAATTTAATAAACCAAAAATTCTTACACCAGAATCTCATTTACTTGTAGTGTATAGTAAATGAGATTCTGGTG